>NW_027141631.1:555000-557500 GCF_036365525.1 Heterodontus francisci | reverse complement strand
CAGACACACACCAGACCAGACCAGACACAGACACAGACACACACCAGACCAGACCAGACACAGACACACACACAGACACACACACAGACACACAGACAGACACACAGACAGACACACACACAGACACACACACAGACAGACACACACAGACAGACACACACGGACACACCACACAGACACACAGACACACCAGACACACACACAGACACACAGACACACATACACACCAGACCAGACAGAAAGACAGACAGACACACACCAGACCAGACAGACAGACAGACACACACACACCAGACCAGACAGACACCAGACCAGACAGACAGACAGACAGACAGACAAACACCAGACCAGACAGACAGACAGACAAACACCAGACCAGACAGACAGACAGACACCAGACCAGACAGACAGACAGACAGACACACACCAGACCAGACAGACAGACAGACACACACCAGACCAGACAGACAGACAGACAGACGCACACCAGACCAGACAGACAGACAGACACACACCAGACCAGACAGACAGACACACACACACCAGACCAGACAGACAGACACACACACACCAGACCAGACAGATAGACACACACCAGACCAGACAGACAGACAGACACACACCAGACCAGACAGACAGACTGACACACACCAGACCAGAGAGACAGACAGACACACACCAGACCAGACAGACAGACAGACACACACACACCAGACCAGACACACAGACAGACACACACACACTCACCAGACCAGACAGACAGACACACACACACACACACACGCACCGGACCAGACAGACAGACATAGAGACACACACACACGCCAGACCAGACACACACACACACACACCAGACCAGACACACAGAAACGAGACCAGACACACACACACACACCAGACCAGACACACACACACCAGACCAGACAGACAGACAGACACACACCAGACCAGACACACACACAGACACACCGACACACAGACACACCATGCCAGACACATACACAGACACACACACAGACACCCAGACAGACACACAGACAGACACACACACAGACACACACACAGACACACACACACAGACACACCAGACCAGACACACAGACACACAGGCACACACACACAGACACACACACACCACACACACACACAGACACACACACACACCAGACCAGACACACACACAGACACACAGACACTCCAGACCAGACACACACACAGACACACACAGACACACAGACACACACACACACAGACACACACACAGACACACACACACAGACACACACACACAGACACACACAGACACACACACAGACACACACAGACACACACAGACACACACAGACACACAGACACACAGACACAGACAGACACACACACACACAGACACACAAGGCACACACCAGACACACACCAGACACACACCAGACACACACCAGACACACACCAGACTCACACCAGAGACACACACACCACAGAGACACACACACACAGAGACACACACACACACAGACACACACACATAGAGACACACACACACAGACACACACACACCAGACACACACCAGACACACACACAGACACACACACACCAGACACACACCAGACACACACCAGACACACACCAGACACACACACACAGACACACACACACAGAGACACACACACGGAGACACACACACACAGACACACACATACAGACACACACATACAGACACACACACACAGACAAACACACACAGACACAGACACACACCAGACCAGACCAGACACAGACACAGACACACACCAGACCAGACCAGACACAGACACACACACAGACACACACACAGACACACAGACAGACACACAGACAGACACACACACAGACACACACACACAGACAGACACACACAGACAGACACACACGGACACACCACACAGACACACAGACACACCAGACACACACACAGACACACAGACACACACACACACCAGACCAGACACAGACACACACCAGACCAGACACAGACACACACAGACTGACACACACAGACTGACACACACACAGACACACAGACAGACACACAGACAGACACACAGAGACACACACAGACAGACACACACAGACACACACAGACAGACACACAGAGAGACACACACAGACAGACACACACAGACAGACACACAGACACACAGACACACCAGACACACACAGACACACAGACAAACCAGACACACACACAGACACACACAGACACACACACACACCAGACCAGACACAGACACAGACACGCAGACACACACAGACGCACAGACAGACACACACACAGACAGACACACACAGACAGACACACAGACACACAGACACACCAGACCAGACACATACACAGACACATACACAGACACACACACAGACACACACACAGACACACAGACAGACACACTCAGACAGACACACAGACAAACAGACACACCAGACACACACACAGACACACACAGACACACACACACACCAGAC
>NW_027141631.1:445000-537500 GCF_036365525.1 Heterodontus francisci | reverse complement strand
TTTTAGTTTCGGTGACTGCAGCGTGGATAGCAACGGAGGTGCGTGAACGGGCTTACAGCTGTGAATTCAATTTCAGCGTAAGTTTAAAAGTGAATTCCCTTTTGTTTTCGGAGGACCAGGGGACTGCTGGGTAAGGAAAAAGGTATATATTTGTGTGGTTTAGAATCTCTTTCTTTTAGTTTCGGTGACTGCAGCGTGGATAGCAACGGAAGTGCGTGAACGGGCTTACAGCTGTGAAGTCAATTTCAGCGTAAGTTTAAAAGTGAATTCCCTTTTGTTTTCGGAGGACCAGGGGACTGCTGGGTAAGGAAAAAGGTATATATTTGTGTGGTGGCTGTACCCGAGACACTACACGTGTAGTGTCTCCCACCCACCCTCCTCTAACCATAAAAAAAGGACTCTGGTGTGTTGATAAGGTAAGCTTTTTATTTAGGAAGTTCTGTCCGTTGGATTGCTAACCTAACAAGTTTTGACTTTTTGTTTTTTTTTGTTTTTCAGTAGATTTGTTGGGAATTTGGAATAGTGGGAATGGAGGTTAAGGCAGTTGCATGTTCCTCCTGCAGAATGTGGGAGGTAAGGCTCGTCAAGAGTGTCCCTGCTGACAGCATCTGTGGGAAGTGCACCCAACTCCAGCTCCTCGAGAACCGCGTTAGGGAACTGGAGCTGGAGCTGGATGAACTTCGGATCATTCGGGAGGCGGAGGAGGTTATTGAGAGGAGTTATGGGGAGGTAGTCACACCTCAGGTAAAAGAAGTAGGTAGATGGGTTACCGTCAGGGGAAGGAGAGGGAACCAGCAGGCAGTGCAGGGATCCCCTGTGGCCGTTTCCCTCAACAACAGGTATACCGTTTTGGATACTGTTGCGGGGGACGACTTACCAGGGGTAAGCAATGGGGTAAAGATATCTGGCACAGAGTCTGTCCGTGTTGCTCAGAAGGGAAGGGGGAAGAGGAGCAGAACATTAGTCATTGGGGACTCCATAGTTAGCGGAACAGATAGGAGGTTCTGTGGGAACGAGAGAGACTCACGGTTGGTATGTTGCCTCCCAGGTGCCAGGGTTCGTGATGTCTCGGATCGTGTTTTTGGGATCCTTAATGGGGAGGGGGAGCAGCCCCAAGTCGTGGTCCACATAGGCACCAACGACATAGGTAGGAAGAGAGATGGGGATTTAAGACAGAAATTTAGGGAGCTAGGGTGGAATCTTAGAGCGAGAACAAACAGAGTTGTTATCTCTGGGTTGTTGCCCGTGCCACGTGATAGCGAAGCGAGGAATAGGGAGAGAGAGGAGTTGAACACGTGGCAGCAGGGATGGTGCAGGAGGGAGGGTTTTGGTTTTCTGGATAATTAGGGCTCTTTCTGGGGTAGGTGGGACCTCTACAAACAGGATGGTCTTCACCTGAACCAGAGGGGTACCAATATCCTGGGGGGGAGGTTTGCTAGTGCTCTTCGGGGGGGGGGGGGGGGTTTAAACTAATTCAGCAGGGGAATGGGAACCTAAATTGTAGTGCCAGTGTACAGGATGTTGAGAGTAGTGAGGTCAGGGATATGGTTACAAGGACGCATGAGGGCACTGGCAAGCAAGAACCTGGTTTAAAGTGTGTCTATTTCAACACCAGGAGCATCCGGTATAAGGTGGGTGAGCTTGCAGCATGGGTTGGTACCTGGGATCTCGATGTAGTGGCCATTTCGGAGACATGGGTAGAGCAGGGGCAGGAATGGATGTTGCAGATTCCGGGATTTAGATGTTTCAGTAAGAACAGAGAAGATGGTAAAAGAGGGGGAGGTGTGGCATTGTTAATCAAGGAGAGTATTAGAGCGACAGAAAGGACGTTTGAGGACTCGGCTACTGAGGTAGTATGGCTGAGGTTAGAAACAGGAGAGGTGAGGTCACCCTGTTGGGAGTCTTTTATAGACCTCCGAATAGTTCCAGAGATGTAGAGGAAAGGATAGCGAAGATGATTCTCGACAGGGGTGAGAGTAACAGGGTAGTTGTTATGGGGGACTTTAACTTTCCAAATATCGACTGGAAATACTATAGTTCGAGTACTTTAGATGGGTCAGTTTTTGTCCAGTGTGTGCAGGAGGGTTTTCTGACACAGTATGTAGACAGACCAAACAGGGGCGATGCCATATTGGATTTGGTACTGGGTAATGAACCCGGCCAGGTGTTAGATTTGGATGTCGGTGAGCACTTTGGTGATAGTGACCACAATTCGGTTAGGTTTACCTTAGCGATGGGCAGGGACAGGTATATACCGCAGGGCAAGAATTATAACTGGGGGAAAGGAAATTATGATGCGATTAGGCAAGATTTAGGATGCGTAGGATGGGGAAGGAAACTGCAGGGGATGGGCACAATCGAAATGTGGAGCTTATTCAAGGAGCAGCTACTGCGTGTCCTTGATAAGTATGTACCTGTGAGGCAGGGAGGAAGTTGTCGTGCGAGGGAGCCGTGGTTTACTAAAGAAGTTGAAGCGCTTGTCAAGAGGAAGAAGAAGGCTTATGTTAGGATTAGACGTGAAGGCTCAGTTAGGGCGCTTGAGAGCTACAAGCTAGCCAGGAAGGATCTAAAGGGAGAGCTAAGAAGAACAAGGAGAGGACACGAGAAGTCATTGGTGGATCGGATCAGGGAAAACCCTAAGGCTTTCTATAGGTATATCAGGAATAAAAGAATGACTAGAGTTAGATTAGGGCCAATCAAGGATAGTAGTGGGAAGTTGTGTGTGGAATCAGAGGAGATAGGGGAAGTGTTAAATGAATATTTTGCGTCAGTATTTACTGTAGAGAAAGAAAATGTTGTTGAGAATACTGAGATTCAGGCTACGAGGCTAGATGGGATTGAGGTTCACAAGGAGGAGGTTTTAGCAATTTTGGAAAGTGTGAAAATAGATAAGTCCCCTGGGCCAGATGGGATTTATCCTAGGATTCTCTGGGAAGCTAGGGTGGAGATTGCAGAGCATTTGTCCTTGATCTTCATGTCGTCATTGTCGACAGGAATAGTGCCGGAAGACTGGAGGATAGCAAATGTTGTCCCCTTGTTCAAGAAGGGGAGTAGAGACAGCCCTGGTAATTATAGACCTGTGAGCCTCACTTCGGTTGTGGGTAAAATGTTGGAAAAGGTTCTAAGAGACAGCTGGGCTGAGAGATGGCAAATGGAGTTTAATGCGGAAAAGTGTGAGGTGATTCACTTTGGAAGGAGTAACAGGAATGCAGAGTACTGGGCTAATGGGAAGATTCTTGGTAGTGTAGATGAACAGAGAGATCTTGGTGTCCAGGTGCATAAATCCCTGAAGGTTGCTAACCAGGTTAATAGGGCTGTTAAGAAGGCATATGGTGTGTTAGCTTTTATTAGTAGAGGGAACGAGTTTCGGAGCCACGAGGTCATGTTGCAGCTGTACTAAACTCTGGTGAGACCGCACCTGGAGTATTGCGTGCAGTTCTGGTCACCGCATTACAGGAAGGATGTGGAAGCTATGGAAAGGGTGCAGTGGAGATTCACTAGGATGTTGCCTGGTATGGAGGGAAGGTCTTACGAGGAAAGGCTGAGGGACTTGAAGTTGTTTTCGTTGGAGAGAAGGAGGAGGAGAGGTGACTTAATGGAGACATATAAGATAATCAGAGGGTTAGATAGGGTGGATAGTGAGCGTCTTTTTCCTCGGATGGTGATGGCAAACACGAGGGGACATAGCTTCAAGTTGAGGGGTGATAGATATAGGACAGATGTGAGAGGTAGTTTCTTTACTCAGAGTAGTAAGGGCGTGGAACGCCCTGGCTGCAGCAGTAGTAGATTCGCCAACTTTAAGGGCATTTAAGTGGACATTGGATAGACACATGGATGAAAATGGAATAGTGTAGGTCAGATGGTTTCACAGGTCGGCGCAACATCGAGGGCCGAAGGGCCTGTACTGCGCTGTAATGTTCTAAAAAAAAAACAGACACGCACTGACACCCAGTAACAAAGACATACACTGACACCAAGTAACAAAGACAGACACTGATACCCAGTAACACAGACACACACTTACACCAACTAACACAGTCATACACCGAAACAAAGTAACAAAGACAGACACTGCCACCCAGGAACACAGATACACACTGATAACCAGTCACACAGAGAAACACTTACTCCAAGCAACAAAGACATACACTGATACCCAGTAACACAGACACGCACTTACACCCAGTCACAAAGACATACACTGACACCCAGTAACAAAGACATACAATGATACCCAGTAACACAGACACACACTGACACCAATTAACAAAGACATACAGTGACACCAAGTAACAAAGACATACACTGATACCAGTTACACAGACACACACTTACACCAAGTAACACAGACACACACAGACACCAAGTCACAAAGACGTACACTGATACCCAGTAACACATAGACACACTTACACCAAGTAACAAAGACATACACTGATAAGCAGTAACACAGACACACACTTACACCAAGTAACAAAGACAGACACTGATACCCAGTAACACAGACATACACTTACACCTAGTAACAAAGACATACACTTACACCAAGTAGCAAAGACATACACTTACACCAAGTAACAAAGACATACACTTACACCAAGTAACAAAGACATACACTGACACCAAGTAACAAAGACATACACTGACACCAAGTAACAAAGACATGCACTGACACCAAGTAACAAATACATACACTTACAACAAGTAACACAGACATACACTGACACCAAGTAACACAGACATACACTGACACCAAGTAACAAAGACATACACTTACACCAAGTAACACAGACATACACTGACACCAAGTAACAAAGACATAGACTGATTCCCAGTAACAAAGACACACACTGACACCAAGTAACAAAGGCACACACTTACACCAAGTAACAAAGACACACTCTGACACCCAGTAACACAGACACACACTTACACCAAGTAACAAAGAAATACACTGATACCCAGCAACACAGACACAGACTTACACCAAGTAACAAAGGCAGACACTGATACCCAGTAACACAGACATACACTTACACCAACTATCAAAGACATACACTGACACCAAGTAGCAAAGACATACACTGACACCAAGTAACACAGACATACACTGACACCAAGTAACAAATACATACACTTACACCAAGTAACAGAGACATACGCTGACACCAAGTAACAAAGACATACACTTACACCAAGTAACAAAGACATACACTGATAAGCAGTAACACAGACACACACTTACACCAAGTAACAAAGACAGACACTGATACCCAGTAACACAGACATACACTTACACCTAGTAACAAAGACATACACTTACACCAAGTAGCAAAGACATACACTTACACCAAGTAACAAAGACATACACTGACACCAAGTAGCAAAGACATACACTGACACCAAGTAACAAAGACATACACTTACACCAAGTAGCAAAGACATACACTTACACCAAGTAACAAAGACATACACTGACACCAGGTAGCAAAGACATACACTGACACCAAGTAACAAAGACACACACTGACACCCAGTAACACAGACACACACTGACACCAAGTAACAAAGACATACACTGATACCCAGCAACACAGACACAGACTTACACCAAGTAACAAAGACAGACACTGATACCCAGTAACACAGACATACACTTACACCAACTATCAAAGACATACACTGATACCCAGTAACACAGACACACACTTACACCAAGTAACAGAGACATACGCTGACACCAAATAACAAAGACATACACTTACACCAAGTAACAAAGACATGCACTGACACCAAGTAACAAAGACATACACTTACACCAAGTAACAAAGACGTACACTTACACCAAGTAACAAAGACACACACTGACACCCAGTAACAAAGACACACACTGACACCAAGTAACAAAGACACACACTTACACCAAGTAACAAAGACATACACAGACACCAAGTAACAAAGACAGACACTGATACCCAGTAACACAGACGCACACTTACACCAAGTAACAAAGACATACACTGATACCCAGTAACACAGACACACACTTACACCAACAATCAAACACATACACTGACACCAAGTAGCAAAGACATACACTGACACCAAGTAACACAGACATACACTGACACCAAGTAACAAATACATACACTTACAACAAGTAACAAAGACATACACTGACACCAAGTAACAAAGACATACACTGACACCAAGTAACACAGACATGCACTGACACCAAGTAACACAGACATACACTGATACCCAGTAACACATACACACACTTACACCAAGTAACAGAGACATACGCTGACACCAAGTAACAAAGACATACACTTACACCAAGTAACAAAGACATACACTTACACCAAGTAACAAAGACATGCACTGACACCAAGTAACAAAGACATACACTTGCACCAAGTAACAAAGACATACACTTACACCAAGTAACACAGACGTACACTTACACCAAGTAACACAGACGTACACTTACACCAAGTAACAAAGACATGCACTGACAAAGTAACAAAGACATACACTGACAAAGTAACAAAGACATACACTGACACCAAGTAGCAAAGACATACACTGACACCAAGTAACACAGACATACACTGACACCAAGTAACAAATACATACACTTACACCAAGTAACAGAGACATACGCTGACACCAAGCAACAAAGACATACACTTACACCAAGTAACAAAGACATACACTGATAAGCAGTAACACAGACACACACTTACACCAAGTAACAAAGACAGACACTGATACCCAGTAACACAGACATACACTTACACCTAGTAACAAAGACATACACTTACACCAAGTAGCAAAGACATACACTTACACCAAGTAACAAAGACATACACTGACACCAAGTAGCAAAGACATACACTGACACCAAGTAACAAAGACATACACTTACACCAAGTAGCAAAGACATACACTTACACCAAGTAACAAAGACATACACTGACACCAGGTAGCAAAGACATACACTGACACCAAGTAACAAAGACACACACTGACACCCAGTAACACAGACACACACTGACACCAAGTAACAAAGACATACACTGATACCCAGCAACACAGACACAGACTTACACCAAGTAACAAAGACAGACACTGATACCCAGTAACACAGACATACACTTACACCAACTATCAAAGACATACACTGATACCCAGTAACACAGACACACACTTACACCAAGTAACAAAGACATACGCTGACACCAAATAACAAAGACATACACTTACACCAAGTAACAAAGACATGCACTGACACCAAGTAACAAAGACATACACTTACACCAAGTAACAAAGACGTACACTTGCACCAAGTAACAAAGACACACACTGACACCCAGTAACAAAGACACACACTGACACCAAGTAACAAAGACACACACTTACACCAAGTAACAAAGACATACACAGACACCAAGTAACAAAGACAGACACTGATACCCAGTAACACAGACGCACACTTACACCAAGTAACAAAGACATACACTGATACCCAGTAACACAGACACACACTTACACCAACTATCAAACACATACACTGACACCAAGTAGCAAAGACATACACTGACACCAAGTAACACAGACATACACTGACACCAAGTAACAAATACATACACTTACAACAAGTAACAAAGACATACACTGACACCAAGTAACACAGACATACACTGACACCAAGTAACACAGACATACACTGACACCAAGTAACACAGACATACACTGATACCCAGTAACACATACACACACTTACACCAAGTAACAGAGACATACGCTGACACCAAGTAACAAAGACATACACTTACACCAAGTAACAAAGACATACACTTACACCAAGTGACAAAGACATGCACTGACACCAAGTAACAAAGACATACACTTACACCAAGTAACAAAGACATACACTTACACCAAGTAACACAGACGTACACTTACACCAAGTAACAAAGACATGCACTGACAAAGTAACAAAGACATACACTGACAAAGTAACAAAGACATACACTGACACCAAGTAACAAAGACATACACTTACACCAAGTAACACAGACATACACTGACACCATTTAACCAAGACAGACACTGATACCCAGTAACACAGACACTCACTAACACCAAGTCACAAAGACAAACACTGACACCCAGTAACAAAGACACACACTGACACCCAGTAACAAAGACACACACTGACACCAAGTAACAAAGACACACACTTACACCAAGTAACAAAGACACCAAGTAACAAAGACAGACACTGATACCCAGTAACACAGACACACACTTGCACCAAGTAACAAAGACATACACTGATACCCAGCAACACAGACACACACTTACACCAAGTAACAAAGCCAGACACTGATACCCAGTAACACAGACATACACTTACCCCAAGTAGCAAAGACATACACTGACACCAAGTAGCAAAGACATACACTGACACCAAGTAGCAAAGACATACACTTACACCAAGTAACAAAGACATACACTTACACCAAGTAACAAAGACATACACTTACACCAAGTAACAGAGACATACACTGACACCAAGTAACAAAGACATACACTGACACCAAGTAATAAAGACATACACTGATACCCAGTAACACAGACACACACTTACACCAAGTAACAAGGACATACACTGACACCAAGTAACAAAGACATTCACTGATACCCAGTAACACAGACACACACTTACACCAAGTAACAAAGACATACACTGACACCAAGTAACAAGGACATGCAGTGATACCCTGTAACACAGACACACCCTTACACCAAGTAACAAAGACATACACTGACACCCAGTAACAAAGGCATACACGGACACCCAGTAACAAAAACATACACTGACACCCAGTAACAAAGACATACACTGACAGCCAGTAACACAGACACACACTTACACCAAGTAACAAAGACATACACTGATACCCAGCAACACAGACACAGACTTACACCAGGTAACAAAGACAGACACTGATACCCAGTAACACAGACATACACTTACACCAACTATCAAAGACATACACTGACACCAAGTAGCAAAGACATACACTGACACCAAGTAACACAGACATACACTGACACCAAGTAACAAATACATACACTGACACCAAGTAACAAATACATACACTGACACCAAGTAACAAAGACATACACTGACACCAAGTAACAAAGACATACACTGACACCAAGTAACACAGACATACACTGACACCAAGTAACAAATACATACACTTACACCAAGTCACAAAGACATACACTTACACCAAGTAACAAAGACATGCACTGACACCAAGTAACAAAGACATACGCTGACACCAAGTAACAAAGACATACACTTACACCAAGTAACAAAGACATGCACTTACACCAAGTAACAAAGACATGCACTGACACCAAGTAACAAAGACATACACTTACACCAAGTAACAAAGACACACACTTACACCAAGTAACAAAGACGTACACTTACACCAAGTAACAAAGACACACACTGACACCCAGTAACAAAGACACACACTGACACCAAGTAACAAAGACACACACTTACACCAAGTAACAAAGACATACACAGACACCAAGTAACAAAGACAGACACTGATACCCAGTAACACAGACACACACTTACACCAAGTAACAAAGACATACACTGATACCCAGCAACAAAGACACAGACTTACACCAAGTAACAAAGACAGACACTGATACCCAGTAACACAGACATGCACTTGCACCTACTATCAAAGACATACACTGACACCAAGTAACACAGACATACACTGACACCAAGTAACAAATACATACACTTACAACAAGTAACAAAGACATACAATGACACCAAGTAACACAGACATACACTGACACCAAGTAACACAGACATACACTGACACCAAGTAACAAAGACATACACTGACACCAAGTAACAAAGACATACACTGATACCAAGTAACAAAGACATACACTTACACCAAGTAACAAAGACATACGCTTACACCAAGTAACAAAGACATGCACTGACACCAAGTAACAAAGACATACACTTACACCAAGTAACAAAGACATACACTTACACCAAGTAACAAAGACGTACACTTACACCAAGTAACAAAGACAAACACTGACAATGTAACAAAGACATACACTGACACCAAGTAACAAAGACATACACTTACACCAAGTAACACAGACATACACTGACACCATTTAACAAAGACAGACACTGATACCCAGTAACACAGACACACAATAACACCAAGTCACAAAGACAAACACTGACACCCAGTAACAAAGACACACACTGACACCCAGTAACAAAGACACACACTTACACCAAGTAACAAAGACACCAAGTAACAAAGACAGACACTGATACCCAGCAACACAGACACACACTTACACCAAGTAACAAAGACAGACACTGATACCCAGTAACACAGACATACACTTACACCAAGTATCAAAGACATACACTTACACCAAGTAGCAAAGACATACACTGACACCAAGTAGCAAAGACATACACTGACACCAAGTAACAAAGACATACACTGACACCAAGTAACAAAGACATACACTGACACCAAGTAACACAGACATACACTGACACCAAGTAACACAGACTTACACTTACACCAAGTAACAAAGACATGCACTGACACCAAGTAACAAAGACATACACTCACACCAAGTAACAAAGACATACACTTACACCAAGTAACAAAGACATACACTGACAAAGTAACAAAGACACACACTGACACCAAGTAACAAAGACATACACTTACACCAAGTAACACAGACATACACTGACACCATTTAACAAAGACAGACACTGATACCCAGTAACACAGACACACAATAACACCAAGTCACAAAGACAAACACTGACACCCAGTAACAAAGACACACACTGACACCCAGTAACAAAGACACACACTGACACCAAGTAACAAAGACACACACTTACACCAAGTAACAAAGACACCAAGTAACAAAGACAGACACTGATACCCAGTAACACAGACACACACTTGCACCAAGTAACAAAGACATACAGTGATACCCAGCAACACAGACACACACTTACACCAAGTAACAAAGACAGACACTGATACCCAGCAACACAGACACACACTTACACCAAGTAACAAAGACAGACACTGATACCCAGTAACACAGACATACACTTACTCCAAGTATCAAAGACATACACTGACACCAAGTAGCAAAGACATACACTGACACCAAGTTGCAAAGACATACACTTACACCAAGTAACAAAAACATACATTTACACCAAGTAACAAAGACATACACTTACACCAAGTAACAAAGACATACACTTACACCAAGTAACAAAGACATACACTGACACCAAGTAACAAAGACATCCACTGATACCCAATAACACAGACACACACTTACACCAAGTAACAAGGACATACACTGACACCAAGTAACAAAGACATTCACTGATACCCAGTAACACAGACACACACTTACACCAAGTAACAAAGACATAATCTGACACCAAGTAACAAAGACATACAGTGATACCCAGTAACACAGACACACACTTACACCAAGTAACAAAGACATACACTTACACCAAGTAAGAAAGACATACACGGACACCCAGTAACAAAGACATACACTAACAGCCAGTAACACAGACACACACGGACACCCATTAACAAAAGCATACACAGACACCCATTAACAAAAGCATACACTGACACCCAGTAACAAAGACATACACTGACACTAAGTAACAAATTCGTACACTGATACCCAGCAACACAGACACACACTTACACCAAGTAACAAAGACAGACACTGATACCCAGTAACACAGACATACACTTACACCAAGTATCAAAGACATACACTGACACCAAGTAGCAAAGACATACACTGACACCAAGTAACAAAGACATACACTGACACCAAGTAACACAGACATACACTGACACCAAGTAACACAGACATACACTGACACCAAGTAACAAAGACATACACTTACACCAAGTAACACAGACATTCACTGACACGAAGTAACAAAGACATACACTTACACGAAGTAACAAAGACATACACTGACACAAAGTAACAAAGACACACAATTGCACCAAGTACACAGACATACACTGACACCAAGTAACAAAGACACACACTGATACCCAGTAACACAGACACACACTTACACCAAGTAACAAAGACAGACACTGATACCCAGTAACACAGACACACACTTACACCAAGTAACAAAGACAGACACTGATACCCAGTAACAAAAACATACACTGACACCAAGTAACAAAGACATACACTGATACCCAGTAACACAGACATACACTGACACCAAGTAACAAAGACATATGCTGACACCAAGTAACAAAGACATATTCTGACACCAAGTAACAAAGACATACACTGACACCAAGTAACAAAAACATTCACTGATACCCAGTAACACAGACACACACTAACACCCAGTAACAAAGACACACACTGACACGAAGTAACAAAGACACACACTGACACGAAGTAGCAAAGACATACACTTACACCAAGTAACACAGACATACACTGACACCAAGTAACAAAGACACACACTTGCACCAAGTAACACAGACATACACTGACACCAAGTAACAAAGACATACACTGACACCAAGTAATAAAAACATACACTGATACCCAGTAACACAGAAACACACTTACACCATGTAGCAAAGACATACAATGACACCAAGTAACAAAGACATACACTTACACCAAGTAACACAGACATACACTGACACCAAGTAACAAATTCACACACTTGCACCAAGTAACACAGACATGCACTGACAACAAGTAACAATGACAGACACTGATACACAGCAACACATACACATACTTACACCAAGTCACAAAGACATACACTGACACCCAGTAACAAAGGCATACACTGACACCCAGTAACAAAGACATACACTGATACACAGTAACACAGACACAAACTTACACCAAGTAACAAAGCCAGACACTGATACCCAGTAACACAGACATACACTTACCCCAAGTATCAAAGACATACACTGACACCAAGTAGCAAAGACATACACTGACACCAAGTAGCAAAGACATACACTTACACCAAGTAACAAAGACATACACTTACACCAAGTAACAGAGACATACACTGACACCAACTAACAAAGACATACACTGACACCAAGTAATAAAGACATACACTGATACCCAGTAACACAGACACACACTTACACCAAGTAACAAGGACATACACTGACACCAAGTAACAAAGACATTCACTGATACCCAGTAACACAGACACACACTTACACCAAGTAACAGAGACATACACTGACACCAAGTAACAAAGACATGCAGTGATACCCTGTAACACAGACACACCCTTACACCAAGTAACAAAGACATACACTGACACCCAGTAACAAAGGCATACACGGACACCCAGTAACAAAAACATACACTGACACCCAGTAACAAAGACATACACTGACAGCCAGTAACACAGACACACACTTACACCAAGTAACAAAGACATGCACTGATACCCAGCAACACAGACACAGACTTACACCAGGTAACAAAGACAGACACTGATACCCAGTAACACAGACATACACTTACACCAACTATCAAAGACATACACTGACACCAAGTAGCAAAGACATACACTGACACCAAGTAACACAGACATACACTGACACCAAGTAACAAATACATACACTGACACCAAGTAACAAATACATACACTGACACCAAGTAACAAAGACATACACTGACACCAAGTAACAAAGACATACACTGACACCAAGTAACACAGACATACACTGACACCAAGTAACAAATACATACACTTACACCAAGACACAAAGACATACACTTACACCAAGTAACAAAGACATGCACTGACACCAAGTAACAAAGACATACGCTGACACCAAGTAACAAAGACATACACTTACACCAAGTAACAAAGACATACAATTACACCAAGTAACAAAGACATGCACTGACACCAAGTAACAAAGACATACACTTACACCAAGTAACAAAGACATACACTTACACCAAGTAACAAAGACGTACACTTACACCAAGTAACAAAGACTCACACTGACACCCAGTAACAAAGACACACACTGACACCAAGTAACAAAGACACACACTTACACCTAGTAACAAAGACATACACAGACACCAAGTAACAAAGACAGACACTGATACCCAGTAACACAGACACACACTTACACCAAGTAACAAAGACATACACTGATACCCAGCAACAAAGACACAGACTTACACCAAGTAACAAAGACAGACACTGATACCCAGTAACACAGACATACACTTGCACCTACTATCAAAGACATACACTGACACCAAGTAGCACAGACATACACTGACACCAAGTAACACAGACATACACTGACACCAAGTAACAAATACATACACTTACAACAAGTAACAAAGACATACACTGACACCAAGTAACACAGACATACACTGACACCAAGTAACACAGACATACACTGACACCAAGTAACAAAGACATACACTGATACCAAGTAACAAAGACATACACTTACACCAAGTAACAAAGACATACGCTTACACCAAGTAACAAAGACATGCACTGACACCAAGTAACAAAGACATACACTTACACCAAGTAACAAAGACATACACTTACACCAAGTAACAAAGACGTACACTTACACCAAGTAACAAAGACAAACACTGACAAAGTAACAAAGACATACACTGACACCAAGTAACAAAGACATACACTTACACCAAGTAACACAGACATACACTGACACCATTTAACAAAGACAGACACTGATACCCAGTAACACAGACACACACTAACACCAAGTCACAAAGTCAAACACTGACACCCAGTAACAAAGACACACACTGACACCCAGTAACAAAGACACACACTTACACCAAGTAACAAAGACACCAAGTAACAAAGACAGACACTGATACCCAGCAACACAGACACACACTTACACCAAGTAACAAAGACAGACACTGATACCCAGTAACACAGACATACACTTACACCAAGTATCAAAGACATACACTTACACCAAGTAGCAAAGACATACACTGACACCAAGTAGCAAAGACATACACTGACACCAAGTAACAAAGACATACACTGACACCAAGTAACAAAGACATACACTGACACCAAGTAACACAGACATACACTGACACCAAGTAACGCAGACATACACTGACACCAAGTAACACAGACATACACTTACACCAAGTAACAAAGACATGCACTGACACCAAGTAACAAAGACTTACACTCACACCAAGTAACAAAGACATACACTTACACCAAGTAACAAAGACATACACTGACAAAGTAACAAAGACATACACTGACACCAAGTAACAAAGACATACACTTACACCAAGTAACACAGACATACACTGACACCATTTAACAAAGACAGACACTGATACCCAGTAACACAGACACACACTAACACCAAGTCACAAAGACAAACACTGACACCCAGTAACAAAGACACACACTGACACCCAGTAACAAAGACACACACTGACACCAAGTAACAAAGACACACACTTACACCAAGTAACAAAGACACACACTTACACCAAGTAACAAAGACACCAAGTAACAAAGACAGACACTGATACCCAGTAACACAGACACACACTTGCACCAAGAAACAAAGACATACAGTGATACCCAGCAACACAGACACACACTTACACCAAGTAACAAAGACAGACACTGATACCCAGCAACTCAGACACACACTTACACCAAGTAACAAAGACAGACACTGACACCAAGTAGCAAAGACATACACTGACACCAAGTAGCAAAGACATACACTTACACCAAGTAACAAAGACATACATTTACACCAAGTAACAAAGACAGACACTGATACCCAGCAACACAGACACACACTTACACCAAGTAACAAAGACAGACACTGATACCCAGTAACACAGACATACACTTACCCCAAGTAGCAAAGACATACACTGACACCAAGTAACAAAGACATACACTGACACCAAGTAGCAAAGACATACACTTACACCAAGTAACAAAGACATACACTTACACCCAGTAACAAAGACATTTACTGATACCCAGTAACACAGACACACACTTACACCAAGTAACAAAGACATACACTGACACCAAGTAACAAAGACATTCACGGATACCCAGTAACACAGACACACACTTACACCAAGTAACAAAGACATACACTGACACCCAGTAACAAAGGCATACACGGACACCCAGTAACAAAGACATACACTGACACCCAGTAACAAAGACATACACTAACAGCCAGTAACACAGACACACACGGACACCAAGTAACAAAAACATACACTGACACCCATTAACAAAAGCATACACTGACACCCAGTAACAAAGACATACACTGACACTAAGTAACAAATTCATACACTGATACACAGCAACACAGACACACACTTACACCAAGTAACAAAGACAGACACTGATACCCAGTAACACAGACATACACTTACACCAAGTATCAAAGACATACACTTACACCAAGTAGCAAAGACATACACTGACACCAAGTAGCAAAGACATACACTGACACCAAGTAACAAAGACATACACTGACACCAAGTAACACAGACATACACTGACACCAAGTAACACAGACATACACTTACACCAAGTAACAAAGACATACACTTACACCAAGTAACAAAGACATACACTTACACCAAGTAACAAAGACATGCACTGACACCAAGCAACAAAGACATACACTTACACCAAGTAACAAAGACGTACACTTACACCAAGTAACAAAGACATACACTGACAAAGTAACAAAGACATACACTGACAAAGTAACAAAGACATACACTGACACCAAGTAACTAAGACATACACTTACACCAAGTAACACAGACATACACTGACACCATTTAACAAAGACAGACACTGATACCCAGTAACACAGACACACACTAACACCCAGTAACAAAGACACACACTGACACCAAGTAACAAAGACACACACTTACACCAAGTAACAAAGACAGACACTGATACCCAGTAACACAGACACACACTTGCACCAAGTAACAAAGACATACAGTGATACCCAGCAACACAGACACACACTTACACCAAGTAACAAAGACAGACACTGATACCCAGTAACACAGACATGCACTTACCCCAAGTATCAAAGACATACACTGACACCAAGTAGCAAAGACATACACTGACACCAAGTAGCAAAGATATACACTGACACCAAGTTGCAAAGACATACACTTACACCAAGTAACAAAGACATACACTTACACCAAGTAACAAAGACATACACTGACACCAAGTAACAAAGACATCCACTGATACCCAGTAACACAGACACACACTTACACCAAGTAACAAGGACATACACTGACACCAAGTAACAAAGACATTCACTGATACCCAGTAACACAGACACACACTTACACCAAGTAACAAAGACATACACTGACACCAAGTAACAAAGACATACAGTGATACCCAGTAACACAGACACACACTTACACCAAGTAACAAAGACATACACTTACACCAAGTAACAAAGACATACACGGACACCCAGTAACAAAGACATACACTAACAGCCAGTAACACAGACACACACGGACACCCATTAACAAAAGCATACACTGACACCCATTAACAAAAGCATACACTGACACCCAGTAACAAAGACATACACTGACACTAAGTAACAAATTCGTACACTGATACCCAGCAACACAGACACACACTTACACCAAGTAACAAAGACAGACACTGATACCCAGTAACACAGACATACACTTACACCAAGTATCAAAGACATACACTGACACCAAGTAGCAAAGACATACACTGACACCAAGTAGCAAAGACATACACTGACACCAAGTAACAAAGACATACACTGACACCAAGTAACACAGACATACACTGACACCAAGTAACAAAGACATACACTTACACCAAGTAACACAGACATTCACTGACACGAAGTAACAAAGACATACACTGACACAAAGTAACAAAGACACACAATTGCACCAAGTACACAGACATACACTGACACCAAGTAACAAAGACACACACTGATACTCAGTAACACAGACACACACTTACACCAAGTAACAAAGACAGACACTGATACCCAGTAACACAGACACACACTTACACCAAGTAACAAAGACAGACACTGATACCCAGTAACAAAAACATACACTGACACCAAGTAACAAAGACATACACTGATACCCAGTAACGCAGACATACACTGACACCAAGTAACAAAGACATATACTGACACCAAGTAACAAAGACATATACTGACACCAAGTAACAAAGACATACACTGACACCAAGTAACAAAAACATACACTGATACCCAGTAACACAGACACACACTAACACCCAGTAACAAAGACACACACTGACACGAAGTAGCAAAGACATACACTTACACCAAGTAACACAGACATACACTGACACCAAGTAACAAAGACACACACTTGCACCAAGTAACACAGACATACACTGACACCAAGTAACAAAGACATACACTGACACCAAGTAATAAAAACATACACTGATACCCAGTAACACGGAAACACACTTACACCATGTAGCAAAGACATACAATGACACCAAGTAACAAAGACATACACTTACACCAAGTAACACAGACATACACTGACACCAAGTAACAAATTCACACACTTGCACCAAGTAACACAGACATACACTGACAACAAGTAACAATGACAGACACTGATACACAGCAACACATACACATACTTACACCAAGTCACAAAGACATACACTGACACCCAGTAACAAAGGCATACACTGACACCCAGTAACAAAGACATACACTGATACACAGTAACACAGACACAAACTTACAGCAAGTAACAAGGACATACACTGACACCAAGTAACAAAGACATTCACTGATACCCAGTAACACAGACATACACTGACACCAAGTAACACAGACACACACTTACACCAAGTAACAAAGACAGACACTGATACCCAGTAACACAGAAACACACTTACACCAAGTAACAAAGACAGACACTGATACCCAGTAACACAGACACACACTTACACCAAGTAACAAAGACAGACACTGACACCCAGTAACACAGACACGCACTGACACCCAGTAACACAGACACGCACTGACACCCAGTAACAAAGACATACACTGACACCAAGTAACAAAGACATAAACTGATACCCAGTAACACAGACATACACTGACACCAAGTAACAAAGACATACACTGACACCAAGTAACAAAGACATATACTGACACCAAGTAACAAAGACATACACTGACACCAAGTAACAAAAACATACACTGATACCCAGTAACACAGACACACACTAACACCCAGTAACAAAGACACACACTGACACGAAGTAACAAAGACACACACTGACACGAAGTAGCAAAGACATACACTTACACCAAGTAACACAGACATACACTGACACCAAGTAACAAAGACACACACTTGCACCAAGTAACACAGACATACACTGACACCAAGTAACAAAGACATACACTGACACCAAGTAACAAAAACATACACTGATACCCAGTAACACAGAAACACACTTACACCATGTAGCAAAGACATACAATGACACCAAGTAACAAAGACATACACTGACACCAAGTAACAAAGACATACACTTACACCAAGTAACACAGACATACACTGACACCAAGTAACAAATTCAAACACTTGCACCAAGTAACACAGACATACACTGACAACAAGTAACAATGACAGACACTGATACACAGCAACACATACACATACTTACACCAAGTCACAAAGACATACACTGACACCCAGTAACAAAGGCATACACTGACACCCAGTAACAAAGACATACACTGATACACAGTAACACAGACACAAACTTACACCAAGTAACAAGGACATGCACTGACACCCAGTAACAAAGGCAGACACTGACACCCAGTAACAAAGACATACACTGATACACAGTAACACAGACACAAACTTACACCAAGTAACAAGGACATACACTGACACCAAGTAACAAAGACATTCACTGATACCCAGTAACACAGACATACACTAACACCAAGTAACAAAGACACACACTGATACCCAGTACCACAGACATACACTGACACCAAGTAACAAAGACAGACACTGATACCCAGTAACACAGACACACACTTACACCAAGTAACAAAGATAGACACTGATACCCAGTAACACAGACACACACTTACACCAAGTAACAAAGACAGACACTGATACCCAGTAACACAGACACACACTTACACCAAGTAACACAGACACGCACTGACACCCAGTAACACAGACACGCACTGCTACCCAGTAACACAGACACACACTGACACCCAGTAACAAAGACACGCACTGACACCCAGTAACAAAGACATACACTGACACCTAGTAACAAAGACATATACTGACACCAAGTAACAAAAACATACACTGATACCCAGTAACACAGACACACACTAACACCCAGTAACAAAGACACACACTGACACGAAGTAACAAAGACACACACTGACACGAAGTAGCAAAGACATACACTTACACCAAGTAACACAGACATACACTGACACCAAGTAACAAAGACACACACTTGCACCAAGTAACACAGACATACACTGACACCAAGTAACAAAGACATACACTGACACCAAGTAACAAAGACATACACTTACACCAAGTAACACAGACATACACTGACACCAAGTAACAAATTCAAACACTTGCACCAAGTAACACAGACATACACTGACAACAAGTAACAATGACAGACACTGATACACAGCAACACATACACATACTTACACCAAGTCACAAAGACATACACTGACACCCAGTAACAAAGGCATACACTGACACCCAGTAACAAAGACATACACTGATACACAGTAACACAGACACAAACTTACACCAAGTAACAAGGACATGCACTGACACCCAGTAACAAAGGCAGACACTGACACCCAGTAACAAAGACATACACTGATACACAGTAACACAGACACAAACTTACACCAAGTAACAAGGACATACACTGACACCAAGTAACAAAGACATTCACTGATACCCAGTAACACAGACATACACTAACACCAAGTAACAAAGACACACACTGATACCCAGTACCACAGACATACACTGACACCAAGTAACAAAGACACACACTGATACCCAGTAACACAGACACACACTTACACCAAGTAACAAAGATAGACACTGATACCCAGTAACACAGACACACACTTACACCAAGTAACAAAGACAGACACTGATACCCAGTAACACAGACACACACTTACACCAAGTAACACAGACACGCACTGACACCCAGTAACACAGACACGCACTGCTACCCAGTAACACAGACACACACTGACACCCAGTAACAAAGACACGCACTGACACCCAGTAACAAAGACATACACTGACACCTAGTAACAAAGACATATACTGACACCAAGTAACAAAAACATACACTGATACCCAGTAACATAGACACACACTAACACCCAGTAACAAAGACACACACTGACACGAAGTAACAAAGACACACACTGACACGAAGTAGCAAAGACATACACTTACACCAAGTAACACAGACATACACTGACACCAAGTAACAAAGACACACACTTGCACCAAGTAACACAGACATACACTGACACCAAGTAACAAAGACATACACTGACACCAAGTAACAAAGACATACACTGATACCCAGTAACACAGAAACACACCTACACCATGTAGCAAAGACATACAATGACACCAAGTAACAAAGACATACACTGACACCAAGTAACAAAGACATACACTTACACCAAGTAACACAGACATACACTGACACCAAGTAACAAATTCACACACTTGCACCAAGTAACACAGACATACACTGACAACAAGTAACAATGACAGACACTTGCACCAAGTAACACAGACATACACTGACACCAAGTAACAAAGACATACACTGACACCAAGTAACAAAGACATACACTGACACCAAGTAACAAAAACATACACTGATACCCAGTAACACAGAAACACACTTACACCATGTAGCAAAGACATACAATGACACCAAGTAACAAAGACATACACTGACACCAAGTAACAAAGACATACACTTACACCAAGTAACACAGACATACACTGACACCAAGTAACAAATTCACACACTTGCACCAAGTAACACAGACATACACTGACAACAAGTAACAATGACAGACACTGATACACAGCAACACATACACATACTTACACCAAGTCACAAAGACATACACTGACACCCAGTAACAAAGACATACACTTACACCAAGTAACAAAGATAGACACTGATACCCAGTAACACAGACACACACTTACACCAAGTAACAAAGACAGACACTGATACCCAGTAACACAGACACACACTTACACCAAGTAACACAGACACGCACTGACACCCAGTAACACAGACACGCACTGCTACCCAGTAACACAGACACACACTGACACCCAGTAACAAAGACACGCACTGACACCCAGTAACAAAGACATACACTGACACCAAGTAACAAAGACATATACTGACACCAAGTAACAAAAACATACACTGATACCCAGTAACACAGACACACACTAACACCCAGTAACAAAGACACACACTGACACGAAGTAACAAAGACACACACTGACACGAAGTAGCAAAGACATACACTTACACCAAGTAACACAGACATACACTGACACCAAGTAACAAAGACACACACTTGCACCAAGTAACACAGACATACACTGACACCAAGTAACAAAGACATACACTGACACCAAGTAACAAAGACATACACTGATACCCAGTAACACAGAAACACACCTACACCATGTAGCAAAGACATACAATGACACCAAGTAACAAAGACATACACTGACACCAAGTAAAAAAGACATACACTTACACCAAGTAACACAGACATACACTGACACCAAGTAACAAATTCACACACTTGCACCAAGTAACACAGACATACACTGACAACAAGTAACAATGACAGACACTTGCACCAAGTAACACAGACATACACTGACACCAAGTAACAAAGACATACACTGACACCAAGTAACAAAGACATACACTGACACCAAGTAACAAAAACATACACTGATACCCAGTAACACAGAAACACACTTACACCATGTAGCAAAGACATACAATGACACCAAGTAACAAAGACATACACTGACACCAAGTAACAAAGACATACACTTACACCAAGTAACACAGACATACACTGACACCAAGTAACAAATTCACACACTTGCACCAAGTAACACAGACATACACTGACAACAAGTAACAATGACAGACACTGATACACAGCAACACATACACATACTTACACCAAGTCACAAAGACATACACTGACACCCAGTAACAAAGACATACACTGACACCAAGTAACAAAGACATACACTGATACACAGTAACACAGACACAAACTTACACCAAGTAACAAGGACATACACTGACACCCAGTAACAAGGACATACACTGACACCAAGTAACAAAGATATTCACTGATACCCAGTAACACAGACACACACTTACACCAAGTAACAAAGACATACACTGATACCCACTAACAGAGACACACACTTACACCAAGTAACAAAGACATACACTGATACTCAGTTACACAGACACACACTTACACCAAGTAACAAAGACAGCCACTGACACCAAGTAACAAAGACAGACACTGACACCAAGTAACAAAGGCATACACTGACACCCAGTAACAAAGACATACACTGCTACCCAGTAACACAGACACACACTGACACCCAGTAACAAAGACAGGCACTGACACCCAGTAACACAGACATACACTGACACCAAGTAACAAAGACATATACTGACACCAAGTCTCAAAAACATACACTGATACCCAGTAACACAGACACACACTAACACCCAGTAACAAAGACACACACTGACACGAAGTAACAAAGACACACACTGACACGAAGTAGCAAAGACATACACTTACACCAAGTAACACAGACATACACTGACACCAAGTAACAAAGACACACACTTGCACCAAGTAACACAGACATACACTGACACCAAGTAACAAAGACATACACTGACACCAAGTAACAAAAACATACACTGATACCCAGTAACACAGAAACACACCTACACCATGTAGCAAAGACATACAATGACACCAAGTAACAAAGACATACACTGACACCAAGTAACAAAGACATACACTTACACCAAGTAACACAGACATACACTGACACCAAGTAACAAATTCACACACTTGCACCAAGTAACACAGACATACACTGACAACAAGTAACAATGACAGACACTTGCACCAAGTAACACAGACATACACTGACACCAAGTAACAAAGACATACACTGACACCAAGTAACAAAGACATACACTGACACCATGTAACAAAAACATACACTGATACCCAGTAACACAGAAACACACTTACACCATGTAGCAAAGACATACAATGACACCAAGTAACAAAGACATACACTGACACCAAGTAACAAATTCACACACTTGCACCAAGTAACACAGACATACACTGACAACAAGTAACAATGACAGACACTGATACACAGCAACACATACACATACTTACACCAAGTCACAAAGACATACACTGACACCCAGTAACAAAGACATACACTGACACCAAGTAACAAAGACATACACTGATACACAGTAACACAGACACAAACTTACACCAAGTAACAAGGACATACACTGACACCCAGTAACAAAGGCAGACACTGACACCCAGTAACAAAGACATAGACTGATACACAGTAACACAGACACAAACTGACACCAAGTAACAAGGACAACACTGACACCAAGTAACAAAGATATTCACTGATACCCAGTAACACAGACACACACTTACACCAAGTAACAAAGACATACACTGATACCCACTAACACAGACACACACTTACACCAAGTAACAAAGACATACACTGATACTCAGTTACACAGACACACACTTACACCAAGTAACAAAGACAGACACTGACACCAAGTAACAAAGGCATACACTGACACCCAGTAACAAAGACATACACTGACACCCAGTATCACAGACACACACGGACACCGAGTAACAAAAACATACAATGACACCCATTAACAAAGACATACACTGACACCCAGTAACAAAGACATACACTGAAACCAAGTAACAAAGACATTCACTGATACCCAGTAACACAGACATACACTGACACCAAGTAACACAGACATACACTGACACCAAGTAACACAGACATACACTGACACCAAGTAACAAAGACATACACTGATACCCAGTAACACAGACACACACTTACACCAAGTACCAAAGACATACACAGATACTCAATAACACAGACACACACTGACACCAAGTAGCAAAGACATACACTGACACCAAGTAGCAAAGACATACACTGACACCAAGTAGCAAAGACATTCACTGACACCAAGTAGCAAAGACATACACTGACACCAAGTAACAAAGACATACACTTACACCAAGTATCAAAGACGTACACTGACACCAAGTAACAAAGACATACCCTGATACCCAGTAACACAGACAAACACTTACACCAAGTAACACAGACATACACTGACACCAAGTAACAAAGACATATACTGACACCAAGTAACAAAGACATACACTGTTACCCAGTAACACAGACACGCACTTACACCAAGTAACAAAGACAGACAATGACACCAAGTAACAAAGACATACACTGATACCCTGTAACACAGACATGCAATGACACCAAGTAACAGAGACATGCACTGACACCAGGTAACAAAGACATACACTTACACCAAGTAACAAAAACATACACAGACACCAAGTAACAAAGAAATACATTACACCAAGTAACACAAACATACACTGATACCAAGTAACAAAAACATACACTGATACTCAGTTACACAGACACACATCTACACCAAGTAACAAAGACATACACTGACACCAAGTAACACAGACATACACTGACACCAAGTAACACAGACATACACTGACACCAAGTAACACAGACATACACTAACACCAAGTAACAAAGACATACACTTACACCAAGTAACACAGACATTCACTGACACGAAGTAACAAAGACATACACTTACACGAGGTAACAAAGACATACACATACACGAAGTAACAAAGACATCTTTCTTTTCTTTTCTTTTGGGCCTCCATATCTCGAGAGACAATGGATACGCGCCTGGAGGTGGTCAGTGGTTTGTGAAGCAGCGCCTGGAGTGGCTATAAAGGCCAATTCTGGAGTGGCAGGCTCTTCCACAGGTGCTGCAGAGAAATTTGTTTGTTGGGGCTGTTGCACAGTTGGCTCTCCCCTTGCGCCTCTGTCTTTTTTCCTGCCAACTACTGAGTCTCTTCGACTCGCCACAATTTAGCCCTGTCTTTATGGCTGCCCGCCAGCTCTGGCGAATGCTGGCAACTGACTCCCACGACTTGTGATCAATGTCACACGATTTCATGTCGCGTTTGCAGACGTCTTTATAACGGAGACATGGACGGCCGGTGGGTCTGATACCAGTGGCGAGCTCGCTGTACAATGTGTCTTTGGGGATCCTGCCATCTTCCATGCGGCTCACATGGCCAAGCCATCTCAAGCGCCGCTGACTCAGTAGTGTGTATAAGCTGGGGATGTTGGCCGCTTCAAGGACTTCTGTGTTGGAGATATAGTCCTGCCACCTGATGCCAAGTATTCTCCGAAGGCAGCGAAGATGGAATGAATTGAGACGTCGCTCTTGGCTGGCATACGTTGTCCAGGCCTCGCTGCCGTAGAGCAAGGTACTGAGGACACAGGCCTGATACACTCGGACTTTTGTGTTCCGTGTCAGTGCGCCATTTTCCCACACTCTCTTGGCCAGTCTGAACATAGCAGTGGAAGCCTTACCCATGCGCTTGTTGATTTCTGCATCTAGAGACAGGTTACTGGTGATAGTTGAGCCTAGGTAGGTGAACTCTTGAACCACTTCCAGAGCGTGGTCGCCAATATTGATGGATGGAGCATTTCTGACATCCTGCCCCATGATGTTCGTTTTCTTGAGGCTGATGGTTAGGCCAAATTCATTGCAGGCAGAAGCAAACCTGTCGATGAGACTCTGCAGGCATTCTTCAGTGTGAGATGTTAAAGCAGCATCGTCAGCAAAG
The DNA here is from genome assembly GCF_036365525.1 of Heterodontus francisci. Classification (NCBI taxonomy): domain Eukaryota; kingdom Metazoa; phylum Chordata; class Chondrichthyes; order Heterodontiformes; family Heterodontidae; genus Heterodontus; species Heterodontus francisci. The sequence goes on along the minus strand of NW_027141631.1, from coordinate 510,036 downwards.
AGGAGTTCTCTGATGAGGACTTTCCGTACTTTGGACTTCGCTCTTAGACGGGCAAGGTTGAACAACCTGCCCCCTGATCTTGTGTGGAGGAAAATTCCTTCTTCAGAGGATTTGAACGCATGTGAAAGCAGCAGGGAGAAGAAAATCCCAAAAAGTGTGGGTGCGAGAACACAGCCCTGTTTCACACCACTCAGGATAGGAAAGGGCTCTGATGAGGAGCCACCATGTTGAATTGTGCCTTTCATATTGTCATGGAATGAGGTGATGATACTTAGTAGCTTTGGTGGACATCCGATCTTTTCTAGTAGTCTGAAGAGACCACGTCTGCTGACGAGGTCAAAGGCTTTGGTGAGATCAATGAAAGCAATGTAGAGGGGCATCTGTTGTTCACGGCATTTCTCCTGTATCTGACGAAGGGAGAACAGCATGTCAATAGTCGATCTCTCTGCACGAAAGCCACACTGTGCCTCAGGGTAGACGCGCTCGGCCAGCTTCTGGAGCCTGTTCAGAGCGACTCGAGCAAAGACTTTCCCCACTATGCTGAGCAGGGAGATTCCACGGTAGTTGTTGCAGTCACCGCGGTCACCTTTGTTTTTATAGAGGGTGATGATGTTGGCATCGCGCATGTCCTGGGGTACTGCTCCCTCGTCCCAGCACAGGCATAGCAGTTCATGTAGTGCTGAGAGTATAGCAGGCTTGGCACTCTTGATTATTTCAGGGGTAATGCTGTCCTTCCCAGGGGCTTTTCCGCTGGCTAGGGAATCAATGGCATCACTGAGTTCCGATTTGGTTGGCTGTATGTCCAGCTCATCCATGACTGGTAGAGGCTGGGCTGCATTGAGGGCAGTCTCAGTGACAGCATTCTCCCTGGAGTACAGTTCTAGGTAGTGCTCAACCCAGCGGTCCATCTGTTTGCGTTGGTCAGTGATTATGTCCCCCGATTTAGATTTGAGGGGGGTGATCTTCTTGATGGTTGGCCCAAGAGCTCTCTTCATGCCATCATACATTCCTCTGATGTTTCCGGTGTCTGAGGCCAGCTGAATATGACTGCATAGGTGTTGCCAGTAGTCGTTTGCGCAACGCCTAGCTGTTCTTTGTGCAGTACTTCTGGCTGCTTTAAGTGCTGCGGATGTTAAATCGCTGGGGGCTTTCTTGTAGTTCAAAAGTGCAATGCGCTTAGCGGCTATGACAGGATCCAGCTCTTCATTATGAGATTGAAACCAGTCTGCATTTCTCTTCGCACTTTTGCCGTAGGTGGTCAAAGCTGACTCATAGATGGCGTCTCTGATGTGGGCCCACTTGGTCTCAGCATCCCCTGTGGGAGTGTTTTGAAGGGCTGTTACAAGTGAATTTAGAATTTTTTGTAACAGCTGTGGGTGAGAAATTCTGCTCGTGTTGATGCGCGGGTGGCCCTTCTGCTTGGAATGATGCAACTTCTTTGGTCTGAGTCTAACCTTGCTGCACACCAGGGAGTGGTCGGTGTCGCAGTCCGCACTGTGGAAGCTGCGTGTGATTTGAACACTGTTTAAGGCGGCTCGCCTTGTGACAATGAGGTCTAGCTGGTGCCAACGACGTGATCTTGGGTGCCTCCATGAAACCTGGTGACAGGGTTTAGTGTGAAAGAACGAGTTGGTGATGCAGAGGTTATGATAGGTACACAACTCAAGCAGTCTCTGCCCGTTCTCATTCATCCTTCCAACGCCATAGCGCCCAAGGCAGGAGGGCCATGAGTCATGGTCGGCCCCAACCCTGGCATTAAAGTCCCCCAGCAGGAATAGGTGTTCGGTGTTGGGGATGCTGCTACTGATGTTATGGAGTTGTTCATAGAACTGGTCTTTAGCTGACACCAAGTAACAAAGACATACACTGACACCAAGTAACAAAGACATACACTGCTACCCAGTAACACAGACACACACTGACACCCAGTAACAAAGACACGCACTGACACCCAGTAACAAAGACATACACTTACACGAAGTAACAAAGACATACACTGACACAAAGTAACAAAGACACACAATTGCACCAAGTACACAGACATACATTGACACCAAGTAACAAAGACAGACACTGATACCCAGTAACACAGACACACACTTACACCAAGTAACAAAGACAGACACTGATACCCAGTAACACAGACACACACTTACACCAAGTAAAAAAGACACACACTGATACCCAGTAACACAGACACACACTTACACCAAGTAACAAAGACAGACACTGATACCCAGTAACAAAGACACACAGTTACACCAAGTATCACAGACATACACTGACACCAAGTAACAAAGACATACACTGATACCCAGTAACACAGACACACACTTACACCAAGTAACAAAGACATACAATGACACCAAGTAACAAAGACATACACTGACACCAAGTAACAAAGACATACACTGCTACCCAGTAACACAGACACACACTGACACCCAGTAACAAAGACACGCACTGACACCCAGTAACACAGACATACACTGACACCAAGTAACAAAGACATATACTGACACCAAGTAACAAAGACATACACTGACACCAAGTAACAAAAACATACACTGATACCCAGTAACACAGACACACACTAACACCCAGTAACAAAGACACACACTGACACGAAGTAACAAAGACACACACTGACACGAAGTAGCAAAGACATACACTTACACCAAGTAACACAGACATACACTGACACCAAGTAACAAAGACACACACTTGCACCAAGTAACACAGACATACACTGACACCAAGTAACAAAGACATACACTGACACCAAGTAACAAAGACATACACTGACACCAAGTAACAAAAACATACACTGATACCCAGTAACACAGAAACACACTTACACCATGTAGCAAAGACATACACTGACACCAAGTAACAAAGACATACACTGACACCAAGTAACAAAGACATACACTTACTCCAAGTAACACAGACATACACTGACACCAAGTAACAAATTCACACACTTGCACCAAGTAAAACAGACATACACTGACAACAAGTAACAATGACAGACACTGATACACAGCAACACATACACATACTTACAACAAGTCACAAAGACATACACTGACACCCAGTAACAAAGACATACACTGACACCCAGTAACAAAGACATACACTGATACACAGTAACACAGACACAAACTTACACCAAGTAACAAGGACATACACTGACACCCAGTAACAAAGGCAGACACTGACACCCAGTAACAAAGACATACACTGATACACAGTAACACAGACACACACTTACACCAAGTAACAAAGACAGACACTGATACCCAGTAACAAAAACACACACTGACACCCAGTAACAAAGACACGCACTGACACCCAGTAACAAAGACATACACTGACACCAAGTAACAAAGACATACACTGATACCCAGTAACACAGAAACACACTTACACCAAGTAACAAAGACATACACTGATACCCAGTAACACAGACACACACTTACACCAAGTAACAAAGACATACAATGACACCAAGTAACAAAGACATACACTGACACCAAGTAACAAAGACATACACTGCTACCCAGTAACACAGACACACACTGACACCCAGTAACAAAGACACGCACTGACACCCAGTAACACAGACATACACTGACACCAAGTAACAAAGACATATACTGACACCAAGTAACAAAGACATACACTGACACCAAGTAACAAAAACATACACTGATACCCAGTAACACAGACACACACTAACACCCAGTAACAAAGACACACACTGACACGAAGTAACAAAGACACACACTGACACGAAGTAGCAAAGACATACACTTACACCAAGTAACACAGACATACACTGACACCAAGTAACAAAGACACACTCTTGCACCAAGTAACACAGACATACACTTGCACCAAGTAACACAGACATACACTGACACCAAGTAACAAAGACATACACTGACACCAAGTAACAAAGACATACACTGACACCAAGTAACAAAAACATACACTGATACCCAGTAACACAGAAACACACTTACACCATGTAGCAAAGACATACAATGACACCAAGTAACAAAGACATACACTGACACCAAGTAACAAAGACATACACTTACACCAAGTAACACAGACATACACTGACACCAAGTAACAAATTCACACACTTGCACCAAGTAACACAGACATACACTGACAACAAGTAACAATGACAGACACTGATACACTGCAACACATACACATACTTACTCCAAGTCACAAAGACATACACTGACACCCAGTAACAAAGACATACACTGACACCCAGTAACACAGACATACACTGATACACAGTAACACAGACACAAACTTACACCAAGTAACAAGGACATACACTGACACCCTGTAACAAAGGCAGACACTGACACCCAGTAACAAAGACATACACTGATACACAGTAACACAGACACAAACTTACACCAAGTAACAAGGACATACACTGACACCAAGTAACAAAGATATTCACTGATACCCAGTAACACAGACACACACTTACACCAAGTAACAAAGACAGAAACTGATACCCACTAACACAGACACACACTTACACCAAGTAACAAAGACATACACTGATACCCACTAACACAGACACACACTTACACCAAGTAACAAAGACATACACTGATACTCAGTTACACAGACACACACTTACACCAAGTAACAAAGACAGACACTGACACCAAGTAACAAAGAAAGACACTGACACCAAGTAACAAAGGCATACACTGACACCCAGTAACAAAGACATACACTGACACCCAGTAACACAGACATACACTGACACCAAGTAACACAGACATACACTGACACCAAGTAACACAGACATACACTGACACCAAGTAACAAAGACATACACTGATACCCAGTAACACAGACACACACTTACACCAAGTACCAAAGACATACACAGATACTCAATAACACAGACACACACTGACACCAAGTAGCAAAGGCATACACTGACACCAAGTAGCAAAGACATACACTGACACCAAGTAGCAAAGACATACACTGACACCAAGTAGCAAAGACATACACTGACACCAAGTAACAAAGACATACACTTACACCAAGTATCAAAGACGTACACTGACACCAAGTAACAAAGACATACCCTGATACCCAGTAACACAGACAAACACTTACACCAAGTAACACAGACATACACTGACACCAAGTAACAAAGACATATACTGATACCAAGTAACAAAGACATACACTGTTACCCAGTAACACAGACACGCACTTACACCAAGTAACAAAGACAGACAATGACACCAATTAACAAAGACATACACTGATACCCAGTAACACAGACATGCACTGACACCAAGTAACAGAGACATGCACTGACACCAAGTAACAAAGACATACACTTACACAAAGTAACAAAAACATACACAGACACCAAGTAACAAAGAAATACATTACACCAAGTAATTCAAACATACACTGTTACCAAGTAACAAAAACATACACTGATACTCAGTTACACAGACACACATCTACACCAAGTAACAAAGACATACACTGACACCAAGTAACACAGACATACACTGACACCAAGTAACACAGACATACACTGACACCAAGTAACACAGACATACACTAACACCAAGTAACAAAGACATACACTTACACCAAGTAACACAGACATTCACTGACACGAAGTAACAAAGACATACACTTACACGAAGTAACAAATACATACACTGACACAAAGTAACAAAGACACACAATTGCACCAAGTACACAGACATACACTGACACCAAGTAACAAAGACAGACACTGATACCCAGTAACACAGACACACACTTACACCAAGTAACAAAGACAGACACTGATACCCAGTAACACAGACACACACTTACACCAAGTAACAAAGACACACACTGATACCCAGTAACACAGACACACACTTACACCAAGTAACAAAGACAGACACTGATACCCAGTAACACAGACATACACTGACACCAAGTAACAAAGACATACACTGATACCCAGTAACACAGACACACACTTACACCAAGTAACAAAGACATACAATGACACCAAGTAACAAAGACATACACTGACACCAAGTAACAAAGACATACACTGCTACCCAGTAACACAGACACACACTTACACCAAGTAACAGAGACATGCACTGACTCCAATTAACAAAGACATACACTTACACTAAGTAACAAAAACATACACAGACACCAAGTATCAAATAAATACACTGATACCCAGTAACACAGACACACACTGACACCAAGTAACAAAGACATACACTGACACCAATAACAAAGACATACACTTACACCAAGTAACAAAAACATACACAGACACCAAGTATCAAATAAATACAATTACACCAAGTAACACAAACATACACTGATACCAAGTAACAAAGACATACATTGATACCCAGGAACACAGACACACTTACACCAAGTAACAAAGACATACACTGATACTTAGTTACACAGACACACACTTACACCAAGTAACAAAGACATACACTGACACCAAGTAACAAAGGCATACACTGACACCCAGTAACAATGACATTCACTGACACCAAGAAACAAAGACATACACTGACACCAAGTAACAAAGACATAAACTGATACCCAGTAACACAGACATACACTGACACCAAGTAACAAGGACATACACTGACACCAAGTAACAAAGACATAAACTGATACCCAGTAAGACAGAAACAAATTTACACCAAGTAACAAAGACAGACAATGACACCAAGTAACAAAGACATACACTGATACCCAGTAACACAGACATACACTGACACCAAGTAACACAGACATACACTGACACCAAGTAACAAAGACATATACTGACACCAAGTAACAAAGACATACACTGACACCAAGTAACAAAAACATACACTGATACCCAGTAACACAGACACACACTAAGACCCAGTAACAAAGACACACACTGACACGAAGCAGCAAAGACACACACTGACACGAAGTAGCAAAGACATACACTGACACCAAGTAGCAAAGACATACACTGACACCAAGTAGCAAAGACATACACTGACACCAAGTAACAAAGACATACACTGACACCAAGTAACACAGACATACACTGACACCAAGTAACACAGACATACACTGACACGAAGTAACAAAGACATACACTTACACGAAGTAACAAAGACATACACTGACACAAAGTAACAAAGACACACAATTGCACCAAGTGCACAGACATACACTGACACCAAGTAACAAAGACACACACTGATACTCAGTAACACAGACACACACTTACACCAAGTAACAAAGACAGACACTGATACCCAGTAACAAAGACACACACTTAAACCAAGTAACAAAGACAGACACTGATACCCAGTAACAAAAACATACACTGACACCAAGTAACAAAGACATACACTGATACCCAGTAACACAGACATACACTGATACCCAGTAACACAGACATACACTGACACCAAGTAACAAAGACATATACTGACACCAAGTAACAAAGACAGATACTGACACCAAGTAACAAAGACATACACTGACACCAAGTAACAAAAACATACACTGATACCCAGTAACACAGACACACACTAACACCCAGTATCAAAGACACACACTGACACGAAGTAACAAAGACACACACTGACACGAAGTAGCAAAGACATACACTTACACCAAGTAACACAGACATACACTGACACCAAGTAACAAAGACACACAATTGCACCAAGTAACACAGACATACACTGACACCAAGTAACAAAGACATACACTGACACCAAGTAACAAAAACATACACTGATACCCAGTAACACAGAAACACACTTACACCATGTAGCAAAGACATACAATGACACCAAGTAACAAAGACATACACTGACACCAAGTAACAAAGACATACACTTACACCAAGTAACACAGACATACACTGACACCAAGTAACAAATTCACACACTTGCACCAAGTAACACAGACATACACTGACAACAAGTAACAATGACAGACACTGATACACAGCAACACATACACATACTTACACCAAGTCACAAAGACATACACTGACACCCAGTAACAAAGACATACACTGATACACATTAACACAGACACAAACTTCCACCAAGTAACAAGGACATACACTGACACCAAGTAACAAAGACATTCACTGATACCCAGTAACACAGACATACAATGACACCAAGTAACAAAGACACACACTGATACCCAGTAACACAGACACACACTTACACCAAGTAACAAAGACAGACACTGATACCCAGTAACACAGAAACACACTTACACCAAGTAACATAGACAGACACTGATACCCAGTAACACAGACACACACTTACACCAAGTAACAAAGACAGACACTGACACCCAGTAACACAGACACGCACTGACACCCAGTAACAAAGACACGCACTGACACCCAGTAACAAAAACATACACTGACACCAAGTAACAAAGCCATACACTGATACCCAGTAACACAGACATACACTGACACCAAGTAACAAAGACATACACTGACACCAAGTAACAAAGACATATACTGACACCAAGTAACAAAGACATACACTGACACCAAGTAACAAAAACATACACTGATACCCAGTAACACAGACACACACTAACATCCAGTAACAAAGACACACACTGACACGAAGTAACAAAGACACACACTGACACGAAGTAACACAGACATACACTGACACCAAGTAACAAAGACACACACTTGCACCAAGTAACACAGACATACACTGACACCAAGGAACAAAGACATACACTGACACCAAGTAACAAAGACATACACTGACACCAAGTAACAAAAACATACACTGATACCCAGTAACACAGAAACACACTTCCACCATGTAGCAAAGACATACAATGACACCAAGTAACAAAGACATACACTGACACCAAGTAACCAAGACATACACTTACACTAAGTAACACAGACATCCACTGACACCAAGTAACAAAAACATACACTGATACCCAGTAACACAGACATACACTGATACCCAGTAACACAGACATACACTGACACCAAGTAACAAAGACATATACTGACACCAAGTAACAAAGACAGATACTGACACCAAGTAACAAAGACATACACTGACACCAAGTAACAAAAACATACACTGATACCCAGTAACACAGACACACACTAACACCCAGTATCAAAGACACACACTGACACGAAGTAACAAAGACACACACTGACACGAAGTAGCAAAGACATACACTTACACCAAGTAACACAGACATACACTGACACCAAGTAACAAAGACACACAATTGCACCAAGTAACACAGACATACACTGACACCAAGTAACAAAGACATACACTGACACCAAGTAACAAAGACATACACTGACACCAAGTAACAAAAACATACACTGATACCCAGTAACACAGAAACACACTTACACCATGTAGCAAAGACATACAATGACACCAAGTAACAAAGACATACACTGACACCAAGTAACAAAGACATACACTTACACCAAGTAACACAGACATACACTGACACCAAGTAACAAATTCACACACTTGCACCAAGTAACACAGACATACACTGACAACAAGTAACAATGACAGACACTGATACACAGCAACACATACACATACTTACACCAAGTCACAAAGACATACACTGACACCCAGTAACAAAGGCATACACTGACACCCAGTAACAAAGACATACACTGATACACAGTAACACAGACACAAACCTCCACCAAGTAACAAGGACATACACTGACACCAAGTAACAAAGACATTCACTGATACCCAGTAACACAGACATACACTGACACCAAGTAACAAAGACACACACTGATACCCAGTAACACAGACACACACTTACACCAAGTAACAAAGACAGACACTGATACCCAGTAACACAGAAACACACTTACACCAAGTAACAAAGACAGACACTGATACCCAGTAACACAGACACACACTTACACCAAGTAACAAAGACAGACACTGACACCCAGTAACACAGACACGCACTGACACCCAGTAACAAAGACACACACTGACACCCAGTAACAAAAACATACACTGACACCAAGTAACAAAGACATACACTGATACCCAGTAACACAGACATACACTGACACCAAGTAACAAAGACATACACTGACACCAAGTAACAAAGACATATACTGACACCAAGTAACAAAGACATACACTGACACCAAGTAACAAAAACATACACTGATACCCAGTAACACAGACACACACTAACACCCAGTAACAAAGACACACACTGACACGAAGTAACAAAGACACACACTGACACGAAGTAACACAGACATACACTGACACCAAGTAACAAAGACACACACTTGCACCAAGTAACACAGACATACACTGACACCAAGGAACAAAGACATACACTGACACCAAGTAACAAAGACATACACTGACACCAAGTAACAAAAACATACACTGATACCCAGTAACACAGAAACACACTTCCACCATGTAGCAAAGACATACAATGACACCAAGTAACAAAGACATACACTGACACCAAGTAACAAAGACATACACTTACACCAAGTAACACAGACATACACTGACACCAGGTAACAAATTCACACACTTGCACCAAGTAACACAGACATACACTGACAACAAGTAACAATGACAGACACTGATACACAGCAACACATACACATACTTACACCAAGTCACAAAGACATACACTGACACCCAGTAACAAAGGCATACACTGACACCCAGTAACAAAGACATACACTGATACACAGTAACACAGACACAAACTTACACCAAGTAACAAGGACATACACTGACACCCAGTAACAAAGGCAGACACTGACACCCAGTAACAAAGACATACACTGATACACAGTAACACAGACACCAACTTACACCAAGTAACAAGGACATACACTGACACCAAGTAACAAAGATATTCACTGATACCCAGTAACACAGACACACACTTACACCAAGTAACAAAGACATACACTGATACCCACTAACACAGACACACACTTACACCAAGTAACAAAGACATACACTGATACTCAGTTACACAGACACACACTTACACCAAGTAACAAAGACAGACACTGACACCAAGTAACAAAGACAGACACTGACACCAAGTAACAAAGACAGACACTGACACCAAGTAACAAAGGCATACACTGACACCCAGTAACAATGACATACACTGACACCCAGTATCACAGACACACACGGACACCGAGTAACAAAAACATACACTGACACCCATTAACAAAGACATACACTGACACCCAGTAACAAAGACATACACTGAAACCAAGTAACAAAGACATTCACTGATACCCAGTAACACAGACATACACTGACACCAAGTAACACAGACATACACTGACACCAAGTAACAAAGACATACACTGATACCCAGTAACACAGACACACACTTACACCAAGTACCAAAGACATACACAGATACTCAATAACACAGACACACACTGACACCAAGTAGCAAAGACATACACTGACACCAAGTAGCAAAGACATACAATGACACCAAGTAACAAAGACATACACTTACACCAAGTATCAAAGACGTACACTGACACCAAGTAACAAAGACATACCCTGATACCCAGTAACACAGACAAACACTTACACCAAGTAACACAGACATACACTGACACCAAGTAACAAAGACATATACTGACACCAAGTAACAAAGACATACACTGTTACCCAGTAACACAGACACGCACTTACACCAAGTAACAAAGACAGACAATGACACCAAGTAACAAAGACATACACTGATACCCAGTAACACAGACATGCACTGACACCAAGTAACAGAGACATGCACTGACACCAAGTAACAAAGACATACACTTACACCAAGTAACAAAAACATACACAGACACCAAGTAACAAAGAAATACATTACACCAAGTAACAAAGACATACACTGACACCAAGTAACAAAGGCATACACTGACACCCAGTAACAAAGACATACACTGATACCCAGCAACACATACACATACTTACACCAAGTCACAAAGACATACACTGACACCCATTAACAAAAACATACACTGACACCCAGTAACAAAGACATACACTGACAGCAAGTAACAAAGACATACACTAATACCCAGTAACACAGACACACACTTACACCAAGTAACAAAGACACACACTTACACCAAGTAACAAAGACATACACTGATACCCACTAACACAGACATACACTGACACCACGTAACAAAGACATTCACTGACACCCAGTAACACAGACGCACACTTACACCAAGTAACAAAGACATACACGGATACTCAGTTACACAGACACACTTACACCAAGTAACAAAGACAGACACTGACACCCAGTAACAAAGACATACACTGACACCCAGTAACAAAGACACACACTGACACCCAGTAACACAGACACACACGGACACCAAGTAACAAAGACATACAATGACACCAAGTAACAAAGACATGCACTGATACCCAGTAACACAGACACACAGTTACGCCAAGTAACAAAGACAGACAATGACACTAAGTAACAAAGACATACACTGATACCCAGTAACACAGACACACACTTACACCAAGTAACAAAAACATACACTGACACCAAGTAACAAAGACACACACGTACAGCAAGTACACAGTCATACACTGACACCAAGTAACAAAGACATACACTGATACCCAGTAACACAGACACATACTTAAACCAAGTAACAAAGACATACACTTACACCCAGTAACAAAGACATACACTTACACCCAGTAACAAAGACATACACTTACACCCAGTAACAAAGACATACACTGACACCCAGTAGCAAAGACATACACTGACACCCAGTAACAAAGACAGACACTGACACCCAGTAACAAAGACACTCACTGACACCAAGTAACAAAGACACTCACTGACACCAAGTAACAAAGACATACACTGACACCAAGTAACAAAGACATACACTGATACCCAGTAACACAGACATAAACTGACACCAAGTAACAAAGACATACAGTTGCACCAAGTAACAAAGACATACAGTGACACCAAGTAAGAAAGACATACAGTGACACCAAGTAAGAAAGACATACAGTGACACCAAGTAGGAAAGACATACACTGCCACCAAGTAACAAAGACATACACTGTCACCAAGTAACAAAGACTTACACTGATACCCAGTAACACATACTCACACTTACACCCAGTCACAAAGACATACACTGACACCCAGTAACAAAGACATATACTGATACCCAGTAACTAAGTCACACACTTACACCAAGTAACAAGGACATACACTGACACCAAGTAACAAAGACATTCACTGATACCCAGTAACACAGACACACACTGACACCAAGTAACAAAGACATACACTGACACCAAGTAACAAAGACATACACTGATACCCAGTAACAAATACATACACTGACACCCTGTAACAAAGACATACACTGACACCCAGTAACAAAGACATACACTGACACCAAGTAACAATGACATTCACTGATACCCAGTAACACAGACACTCACTGACACCAAGTAACAAAGACATACACTGATACTCAGTTACACAGACACACACTTACACCAAGTAACAAAGACATACACTGACACCAAGTAACAAAGACATACACTGATACCCAGTAACAAAGACATACACTGACACCCTGTAACAAAGACATACACTGACACCCAGTAACAAAGACATACACTGACACCAAGTAACAATGACATTCACTGATACCCAGTAACACAGACACTCACTGACACCAAGTAACAAAGACATACACTGATACTCAGTTACACAGACACACACTTACACCAAGTAACAAAGACATACACTGACACTCATTAACAAAATCATACACTGACACACAGTAACAAAGACATACACTGACACCAAGTAACAAAGACATACACTGATATCCATTAACACAGACAGACACATACACCAAGGAACAAAGACATACACTGATACTCAGTAACACAGACACACACTTACACCAAGTAACAAAGACATTCACTGATACCCTGGAGCACAGACACACGCTTACACCAAGTAACAAAGACATACACTGACACCAAGTAACAAAGCATACACCGACACTAAGTAAAAAAGACATACACTGATACCCATTAACACAGACACACACTTACACCAAGTAACAAAGACATACACTGGCACCAAGTAACAAAGACATACACTGATACCCAGTAACACAGACATACACTGACAGCCAGTAACTCAGACACACACTTACACCAAGTAACAAAGACATACACTGGCACCAAGTAACAAAGACATACACTGATACCCAGTAACAAAGACATACACTGACATCAAGTAACAAAGACATACACTGATACCCAGTAACACAGACACACACTTACACCAAGTAACAAAGACATACACAGATACCCAGTAACAAAGACATACACTGACACCAAGTAACAAAGACATACACTGATACCCATTAACACAGACACACACATACACCAAGGAACAAAGACATACACTGATACTCAGTAACACAGACACACATTTACACCAAGTAACAAAGACATTCACTGATACCCTGGAGCACAGACACACGCTTACACCAAGTAACAAAGACATACACTGACACCAAGTAACAAAGACATACACTGACACCAAGTAACAAAGACATACACTGACACCAAGTAACAAAAACATACACTGATACCCAGTAACACAGAAACACACTTACACCATGTAGCAAAGACATACAATGACACCAAGTAACAAAGACATACACTGACACCAAGTAACAAAGACATACACTTACACCAAGTAACACAGACATACACTGACACCAAGTAACAAATTCACACACTTGCACCAAGTAACACAGACATACACTGACAACAAGTAACAATGACAGACACTGATACACTGCAACACATACACATACTTACTCCAAGTCACAAAGACATACACTGACACCCAGTAACAAAGACATACACTGACACCCAGTAACACAGACATACACTGATACACAGTAACACAGACACAAACTTACACCAAGTAACAAGGACATACACTGACACCCTGTAACAAAGGCAGACACTGACACCCAGTAACAAAGACATACACTGATACACAGTAACACAGACACAAACTTACACCAAGTAACAAGGACATACACTGACACCAAGTAACAAAGATATTCACTGATACCCAGTAACACAGACACACACTTACACCAAGTAACAAAGACAGAAACTGATACCCACTAACACAGACACACACTTACACCAAGTAACAAAGACATACACTGATACCCACTAACACAGACACACACTTACACCAAGTAACAAAGACATACACTGATACTCAGTTACACAGACACACACTTACACCAAGTAACAAAGACAGACACTGACACCAAGTAACAAAGAAAGACACTGACACCAAGTAACAAAGGCATACACTGACACCCAGTAACAAAGACATACACTGACACCCAGTAACACAGACATACACTGACACCAAGTAACACAGACATACACTGACACCAAGTAACACAGACATACACTGACACCAAGTAACAAAGACATACACTGATACCCAGTAACACAGACACACACTTACACCAAGTACCAAAGACATACACAGATACTCAATAACACAGACACACACTGACACCAAGTAGCAAAGGCATACACTGACACCAAGTAGCAAAGACATACACTGACACCAAGTAGCAAAGACATACACTGACACCAAGTAGCAAAGACATACACTGACACCAAGTAACAAAGACATACACTTACACCAAGTATCAAAGACGTACACTGACACCAAGTAACAAAGACATACCCTGATACCCAGTAACACAGACAAACACTTACACCAAGTAACACAGACATACACTGACACCAAGTAACAAAGACATATACTGATACCAAGTAACAAAGACATACACTGTTACCCAGTAACACAGACACGCACTTACACCAAGTAACAAAGACAGACAATGACACCAATTAACAAAGACATACACTGATACCCAGTAACACAGACATGCACTGACACCAAGTAACAGAGACATGCACTGACACCAAGTAACAAAGACATACACTTACACAAAGTAACAAAAACATACACAGACACCAAGTAACAAAGAAATACATTACACCAAGTAATTCAAACATACACTGTTACCAAGTAACAAAAACATACACTGATACTCAGTTACACAGACACACATCTACACCAAGTAACAAAGACATACACTGACACCAAGTAACACAGACATACACTGACACCAAGTAACACAGACATACACTGACACCAAGTAACACAGACATACACTAACACCAAGTAACAAAGACATACACTTACACCAAGTAACACAGACATTCACTGACACGAAGTAACAAAGACATACACTTACACGAAGTAACAAATACATACACTGACACAAAGTAACAAAGACACACAATTGCACCAAGTACACAGACATACACTGACACCAAGTAACAAAGACAGACACTGATACCCAGTAACACAGACACACACTTACACCAAGTAACAAAGACAGACACTGATACCCAGTAACACAGACACACACTTACACCAAGTAACAAAGACACACACTGATACCCAGTAACACAGACACACACTTACACCAAGTAACAAAGACAGACACTGATACCCAGTAACACAGACATACACTGACACCAAGTAACAAAGACATACACTGATACCCAGTAACACAGACACACACTTACACCAAGTAACAAAGACATACAATGACACCAAGTAACAAAGACATACACTGACACCAAGTAACAAAGACATACACTGCTACCCAGTAACACAGACACACACTTACACCAAGTAACAGAGACATGCACTGACTCCAATTAACAAAGACATACACTTACACTAAGTAACAAAAACATACACAGACACCAAGTATCAAATAAATACACTGATACCCAGTAACACAGACACACACTGACACCAAGTAACAAAGACATACACTGACACCAATAACAAAGACATACACTTACACCAAGTAACAAAAACATACACAGACACCAAGTATCAAATAAATACAATTACACCAAGTAACACAAACATACACTGATACCAAGTAACAAAGACATACATTGATACCCAGGAACACAGACACACTTACACCAAGTAACAAAGACATACACTGATACTTAGTTACACAGACACACACTTACACCAAGTAACAAAGACATACACTGACACCAAGTAACAAAGGCATACACTGACACCCAGTAACAATGACATTCACTGACACCAAGAAACAAAGACATACACTGACACCAAGTAACAAAGACATAAACTGATACCCAGTAACACAGACATACACTGACACCAAGTAACAAGGACATACACTGACACCAAGTAACAAAGACATAAACTGATACCCAGTAAGACAGAAACAAATTTACACCAAGTAACAAAGACAGACAATGACACCAAGTAACAAAGACATACACTGATACCCAGTAACACAGACATACACTGACACCAAGTAACACAGACATACACTGACACCAAGTAACAAAGACATATACTGACACCAAGTAACAAAGACATACACTGACACCAAGTAACAAAAACATACACTGATACCCAGTAACACAGACACACACTAAGACCCAGTAACAAAGACACACACTGACACGAAGCAGCAAAGACACACACTGACACGAAGTAGCAAAGACATACACTGACACCAAGTAGCAAAGACATACACTGACACCAAGTAGCAAAGACATACACTGACACCAAGTAACAAAGACATACACTGACACCAAGTAACACAGACATACACTGACACCAAGTAACACAGACATACACTGACACGAAGTAACAAAGACATACACTTACACGAAGTAACAAAGACATACACTGACACAAAGTAACAAAGACACACAATTGCACCAAGTGCACAGACATACACTGACACCAAGTAACAAAGACACACACTGATACTCAGTAACACAGACACACACTTACACCAAGTAACAAAGACAGACACTGATACCCAGTAACAAAGACACACACTTAAACCAAGTAACAAAGACAGACACTGATACCCAGTAACAAAAACATACACTGACACCAAGTAACAAAGACATACACTGATACCCAGTAACACAGACATACACTGATACCCAGTAACACAGACATACACTGACACCAAGTAACAAAGACATATACTGACACCAAGTAACAAAGACAGATACTGACACCAAGTAACAAAGACATACACTGACACCAAGTAACAAAAACATACACTGATACCCAGTAACACAGACACACACTAACACCCAGTATCAAAGACACACACTGACACGAAGTAACAAAGACACACACTGACACGAAGTAGCAAAGACATACACTTACACCAAGTAACACAGACATACACTGACACCAAGTAACAAAGACACACAATTGCACCAAGTAACACAGACATACACTGACACCAAGTAACAAAGACATACACTGACACCAAGTAACAAAAACATACACTGATACCCAGTAACACAGAAACACACTTACACCATGTAGCAAAGACATACAATGACACCAAGTAACAAAGACATACACTGACACCAAGTAACAAAGACATACACTTACACCAAGTAACACAGACATACACTGACACCAAGTAACAAATTCACACACTTGCACCAAGTAACACAGACATACACTGACAACAAGTAACAATGACAGACACTGATACACAGCAACACATACACATACTTACACCAAGTCACAAAGACATACACTGACACCCAGTAACAAAGACATACACTGATACACATTAACACAGACACAAACTTCCACCAAGTAACAAGGACATACACTGACACCAAGTAACAAAGACATTCACTGATACCCAGTAACACAGACATACAATGACACCAAGTAACAAAGACACACACTGATACCCAGTAACACAGACACACACTTACACCAAGTAACAAAGACAGACACTGATACCCAGTAACACAGAAACACACTTACACCAAGTAACATAGACAGACACTGATACCCAGTAACACAGACACACACTTACACCAAGTAACAAAGACAGACACTGACACCCAGTAACACAGACACGCACTGACACCCAGTAACAAAGACACGCACTGACACCCAGTAACAAAAACATACACTGACACCAAGTAACAAAGCCATACACTGATACCCAGTAACACAGACATACACTGACACCAAGTAACAAAGACATACACTGACACCAAGTAACAAAGACATATACTGACACCAAGTAACAAAGACATACACTGACACCAAGTAACAAAAACATACACTGATACCCAGTAACACAGACACACACTAACATCCAGTAACAAAGACACACACTGACACGAAGTAACAAAGACACACACTGACACGAAGTAACACAGACATACACTGACACCAAGTAACAAAGACACACACTTGCACCAAGTAACACAGACATACACTGACACCAAGGAACAAAGACATACACTGACACCAAGTAACAAAGACATACACTGACACCAAGTAACAAAAACATACACTGATACCCAGTAACACAGAAACACACTTCCACCATGTAGCAAAGACATACAATGACACCAAGTAACAAAGACATACACTGACACCAAGTAACCAAGACATACACTTACACTAAGTAACACAGACATCCACTGACACCAAGTAACAAAAACATACACTGATACCCAGTAACACAGACATACACTGATACCCAGTAACACAGACATACACTGACACCAAGTAACAAAGACATATACTGACACCAAGTAACAAAGACAGATACTGACACCAAGTAACAAAGACATACACTGACACCAAGTAACAAAAACATACACTGATACCCAGTAACACAGACACACACTAACACCCAGTATCAAAGACACACACTGACACGAAGTAACAAAGACACACACTGACACGAAGTAGCAAAGACATACACTTACACCAAGTAACACAGACATACACTGACACCAAGTAACAAAGACACACAATTGCACCAAGTAACACAGACATACACTGACACCAAGTAACAAAGACATACACTGACACCAAGTAACAAAGACATACACTGACACCAAGTAACAAAAACATACACTGATACCCAGTAACACAGAAACACACTTACACCATGTAGCAAAGACATACAATGACACCAAGTAACAAAGACATACACTGACACCAAGTAACAAAGACATACACTTACACCAAGTAACACAGACATACACTGACACCAAGTAACAAATTCACACACTTGCACCAAGTAACACAGACATACACTGACAACAAGTAACAATGACAGACACTGATACACAGCAACACATACACATACTTACACCAAGTCACAAAGACATACACTGACACCCAGTAACAAAGGCATACACTGACACCCAGTAACAAAGACATACACTGATACACAGTAACACAGACACAAACCTCCACCAAGTAACAAGGACATACACTGACACCAAGTAACAAAGACATTCACTGATACCCAGTAACACAGACATACACTGACACCAAGTAACAAAGACACACACTGATACCCAGTAACACAGACACACACTTACACCAAGTAACAAAGACAGACACTGATACCCAGTAACACAGAAACACACTTACACCAAGTAACAAAGACAGACACTGATACCCAGTAACACAGACACACACTTACACCAAGTAACAAAGACAGACACTGACACCCAGTAACACAGACACGCACTGACACCCAGTAACAAAGACACACACTGACACCCAGTAACAAAAACATACACTGACACCAAGTAACAAAGACATACACTGATACCCAGTAACACAGACATACACTGACACCAAGTAACAAAGACATACACTGACACCAAGTAACAAAGACATATACTGACACCAAGTAACAAAGACATACACTGACACCAAGTAACAAAAACATACACTGATACCCAGTAACACAGACACACACTAACACCCAGTAACAAAGACACACACTGACACGAAGTAACAAAGACACACACTGACACGAAGTAACACAGACATACACTGACACCAAGTAACAAAGACACACACTTGCACCAAGTAACACAGACATACACTGACACCAAGGAACAAAGACATACACTGACACCAAGTAACAAAGACATACACTGACACCAAGTAACAAAAACATACACTGATACCCAGTAACACAGAAACACACTTCCACCATGTAGCAAAGACATACAATGACACCAAGTAACAAAGACATACACTGACACCAAGTAACAAAGACATACACTTACACCAAGTAACACAGACATACACTGACACCAGGTAACAAATTCACACACTTGCACCAAGTAACACAGACATACACTGACAACAAGTAACAATGACAGACACTGATACACAGCAACACATACACATACTTACACCAAGTCACAAAGACATACACTGACACCCAGTAACAAAGGCATACACTGACACCCAGTAACAAAGACATACACTGATACACAGTAACACAGACACAAACTTACACCAAGTAACAAGGACATACACTGACACCCAGTAACAAAGGCAGACACTGACACCCAGTAACAAAGACATACACTGATACACAGTAACACAGACACCAACTTACACCAAGTAACAAGGACATACACTGACACCAAGTAACAAAGATATTCACTGATACCCAGTAACACAGACACACACTTACACCAAGTAACAAAGACATACACTGATACCCACTAACACAGACACACACTTACACCAAGTAACAAAGACATACACTGATACTCAGTTACACAGACACACACTTACACCAAGTAACAAAGACAGACACTGACACCAAGTAACAAAGACAGACACTGACACCAAGTAACAAAGACAGACACTGACACCAAGTAACAAAGGCATACACTGACACCCAGTAACAATGACATACACTGACACCCAGTATCACAGACACACACGGACACCGAGTAACAAAAACATACACTGACACCCATTAACAAAGACATACACTGACACCCAGTAACAAAGACATACACTGAAACCAAGTAACAAAGACATTCACTGATACCCAGTAACACAGACATACACTGACACCAAGTAACACAGACATACACTGACACCAAGTAACAAAGACATACACTGATACCCAGTAACACAGACACACACTTACACCAAGTACCAAAGACATACACAGATACTCAATAACACAGACACACACTGACACCAAGTAGCAAAGACATACACTGACACCAAGTAGCAAAGACATACAATGACACCAAGTAACAAAGACATACACTTACACCAAGTATCAAAGACGTACACTGACACCAAGTAACAAAGACATACCCTGATACCCAGTAACACAGACAAACACTTACACCAAGTAACACAGACATACACTGACACCAAGTAACAAAGACATATACTGACACCAAGTAACAAAGACATACACTGTTACCCAGTAACACAGACACGCACTTACACCAAGTAACAAAGACAGACAATGACACCAAGTAACAAAGACATACACTGATACCCAGTAACACAGACATGCACTGACACCAAGTAACAGAGACATGCACTGACACCAAGTAACAAAGACATACACTTACACCAAGTAACAAAAACATACACAGACACCAAGTAACAAAGAAATACATTACACCAAGTAACAAAGACATACACTGACACCAAGTAACAAAGGCATACACTGACACCCAGTAACAAAGACATACACTGATACCCAGCAACACATACACATACTTACACCAAGTCACAAAGACATACACTGACACCCATTAACAAAAACATACACTGACACCCAGTAACAAAGACATACACTGACAGCAAGTAACAAAGACATACACTAATACCCAGTAACACAGACACACACTTACACCAAGTAACAAAGACACACACTTACACCAAGTAACAAAGACATACACTGATACCCACTAACACAGACATACACTGACACCACGTAACAAAGACATTCACTGACACCCAGTAACACAGACGCACACTTACACCAAGTAACAAAGACATACACGGATACTCAGTTACACAGACACACTTACACCAAGTAACAAAGACAGACACTGACACCCAGTAACAAAGACATACACTGACACCCAGTAACAAAGACACACACTGACACCCAGTAACACAGACACACACGGACACCAAGTAACAAAGACATACAATGACACCAAGTAACAAAGACATGCACTGATACCCAGTAACACAGACACACAGTTACGCCAAGTAACAAAGACAGACAATGACACTAAGTAACAAAGACATACACTGATACCCAGTAACACAGACACACACTTACACCAAGTAACAAAAACATACACTGACACCAAGTAACAAAGACACACACGTACAGCAAGTACACAGTCATACACTGACACCAAGTAACAAAGACATACACTGATACCCAGTAACACAGACACATACTTAAACCAAGTAACAAAGACATACACTTACACCCAGTAACAAAGACATACACTTACACCCAGTAACAAAGACATACACTTACACCCAGTAACAAAGACATACACTGACACCCAGTAGCAAAGACATACACTGACACCCAGTAACAAAGACAGACACTGACACCCAGTAACAAAGACACTCACTGACACCAAGTAACAAAGACACTCACTGACACCAAGTAACAAAGACATACACTGACACCAAGTAACAAAGACATACACTGATACCCAGTAACACAGACATAAACTGACACCAAGTAACAAAGACATACAGTTGCACCAAGTAACAAAGACATACAGTGACACCAAGTAAGAAAGACATACAGTGACACCAAGTAAGAAAGACATACAGTGACACCAAGTAGGAAAGACATACACTGCCACCAAGTAACAAAGACATACACTGTCACCAAGTAACAAAGACTTACACTGATACCCAGTAACACATACTCACACTTACACCCAGTCACAAAGACATACACTGACACCCAGTAACAAAGACATATACTGATACCCAGTAACTAAGTCACACACTTACACCAAGTAACAAGGACATACACTGACACCAAGTAACAAAGACATTCACTGATACCCAGTAACACAGACACACACTGACACCAAGTAACAAAGACATACACTGACACCAAGTAACAAAGACATACACTGATACCCAGTAACAAATACATACACTGACACCCTGTAACAAAGACATACACTGACACCCAGTAACAAAGACATACACTGACACCAAGTAACAATGACATTCACTGATACCCAGTAACACAGACACTCACTGACACCAAGTAACAAAGACATACACTGATACTCAGTTACACAGACACACACTTACACCAAGTAACAAAGACATACACTGACACCAAGTAACAAAGACATACACTGATACCCAGTAACAAAGACATACACTGACACCCTGTAACAAAGACATACACTGACACCCAGTAACAAAGACATACACTGACACCAAGTAACAATGACATTCACTGATACCCAGTAACACAGACACTCACTGACACCAAGTAACAAAGACATACACTGATACTCAGTTACACAGACACACACTTACACCAAGTAACAAAGACATACACTGACACTCATTAACAAAATCATACACTGACACACAGTAACAAAGACATACACTGACACCAAGTAACAAAGACATACACTGATATCCATTAACACAGACAGACACATACACCAAGGAACAAAGACATACACTGATACTCAGTAACACAGACACACACTTACACCAAGTAACAAAGACATTCACTGATACCCTGGAGCACAGACACACGCTTACACCAAGTAACAAAGACATACACTGACACCAAGTAACAAAGCATACACCGACACTAAGTAAAAAAGACATACACTGATACCCATTAACACAGACACACACTTACACCAAGTAACAAAGACATACACTGGCACCAAGTAACAAAGACATACACTGATACCCAGTAACACAGACATACACTGACAGCCAGTAACTCAGACACACACTTACACCAAGTAACAAAGACATACACTGGCACCAAGTAACAAAGACATACACTGATACCCAGTAACAAAGACATACACTGACATCAAGTAACAAAGACATACACTGATACCCAGTAACACAGACACACACTTACACCAAGTAACAAAGACATACACAGATACCCAGTAACAAAGACATACACTGACACCAAGTAACAAAGACATACACTGATACCCATTAACACAGACACACACATACACCAAGGAACAAAGACATACACGGATACTCAGTAACACAGACACACATTTACACCAAGTAACAAAGACATTCACTGATACCCTGGAGCACAGACACACGCTTACACCAAGTAACAAAGACATACACTGACACCAAGTAACAAAGCATACACCGACACTAAGTAAAAAAGACATACCCTGATACCCATTAACACAGACACACACTTACACCAAGTAACAAAGACATACACTGATACTCAGTAACACAGACACACACTTACACCAAGTAACAAAGACATACACTTACACCAAGTAACAAAGACATACACTAACAAAAAGTAACAAAGACATACACTGACATCAAGTAACACAGACATACACTGACACCAAGTAACACAGACATACACTGACACCAAGTAACAAAGACATACACTGACACCCAGTAACACAGACACACACTTACACCAAGTAACAAAGACAGAAACTGATACCCAGTAACACAGACACACACTTACACCAAGTAACAAAGACATACACTGATACTCAGTTACACAGACATACACTGACACCCAGTAACAAAGACATACACTGACACCCAGTAACAAAGACATACACTGACACCCAGTAACACAGACATACACTGACACCAAGTAACAAAGATATTCACTGATACCCTGGAGCACAGACACACGCTTACACCAAGTAACAAAGACATACACTGACACCCATTAACACAGACACACACTTACACCAAGTAACAAAGACATACGCTGATACTCAGTAACACAGACACACACTTACACCAAGTAACAAAGACATACACTGGCACCAAGTAACAAAGACATACACTAACAAAATGTAACAAAGACATACACTGACACCAAGTAACACAGACATACACTGACACCAAGTAACACAGACATACACTGACACCAAGTAACAAAGACATACACTGACACCCAGTAACACAGACACACACTTACACCAAGTAACAAAGACAGAAACTGATACCCAGTAACACAGACACACACTTACACCAAGTAACAAAGACATACACTGATACTCAGTTACACAGACACACACCTACACCAAGTAACAAAGACACACACTGACACCCAGTAACACAGACACACACGGACACCAAGTAACAAAGACATACAATGACACCAAGTAACAAAGACATGCACTGATACCCAGTAACACAGACACACAGTTACGCCAAGTAACAAAGACAGACAATGACACTAAGTAACAAAGACATACACTGATACCCAGTAACACAGACACATACTTAAACCAAGTAACAAAGACATACACTTACACCAAGTAACAAAGACATACACTTACACCAAGTAACAAAGACATACACTGACACCCATTAACAAAAACATACACTGACACCCAGTAACAAAGACATACACTGACACCAAGTAACAAAGACATACACTGACACCCAGTAACACAGACACACTGACAGCAAGTAACAAAGACATACACTGACACCCAGTAACAAAGACATACACTGACACCCAGTAACACAGACATACACTGACACCCATTAACAAAAACATACACTGACACCCAGTAACAAAGACATACACTGACACCAAGTAACAAAGTCATTCACTGATACCCTGGAGCACAGACACACGCTTACACCAAGTAACAAAGACATACACTGACACCAAGTAACAAAGCATTATTTTGGGCCTCCTTATCTCGAGAGACAATGGATACGCGCCTGGAGGTGGTCAGTGGTTTGTGAAGCAGCGCCTGGAGTGGCTATAAAGGCCAATTCTGGAGTGACAGGCTCTTCCACAGGTGCTGCAGAGAAATTTGTTTGTTGGGGCTGTTGCACAGTTGGCTCTCCCCTTGCGCCTCTGTCTTTTTTCGTGCCAACTACTAAGTCTCTTCGATTCGCCACAATTTAGCCCTGTCTTTATGGCTGCCCGCCAGCTCTGGCGAATGCCAAGTAACAAAGCATACACCGACACTAAGTAAAAAAGACATACACTGATACCCATTAACACAGACACACACTTACACCAAGTAACAAAGACATACACTGGCACCAAGTAACAAAGACATACACTAACAAAAAGTAACAAAGACATACACTGGCACCAAGTAACAAAGACATACACTAACAAAATGTAACAAAGACATACACTGACACCAAGTAACACAGACATACACTGACACCAAGTAACACAGACATACACTGACACCAAGTAACAAAGACATACACTGACACCCAGTAACACAGACACACACTTACACCAAGTAACAAAGACAGAAACTGATACCCAGTAACACAGACACATACTTACACCAAGTAACAAAGACATACACTGATACTCAGTTACACAGACACACACCTACACCAAGTAACAAAGACACACACTGACACCCAGTAACACAGACACACACGGACACCAAGTAACAAAGACATACAATGACACCAAGTAACAAAGACATGCACTGATACCCAGTAACACAGACACACAGTTACGCCAAGTAACAAAGACAGACAATGACACTAAGTAACAAAGACATACACTGATACCCAGTAACACAGACACATACTTAAACCAAGTAACAAAGACATACACTTACACCAAGTAACAAAGACATACACTTACACCAAGTAACAAAGACATACACTGACACCCATTAACAAAAACATACACTGACACCCAGTAACAAAGACATACACTGACACCAAGTAACAAAGACATACACTGACACCCAGTAACACAGACACACTGACAGCAAGTAACAAAGACATACACTGACACCCAGTAACAAAGACATACACTGACACCCAGTAACACAGACATACACTGACACCCATTAACAAAAACATACACTGACACCCAGTAACAAAGACATACACTGACACCAAGTAACAAAGTCATTCACTGATACCCTGGAGCACAGACACACGCTTACACCAAGTAACAAAGACATACACTGACACCAAGTAACAAAGCATTATTTTGGGCCTCCTTATCTCGAGAGACAATGGATACGCGCCTGGAGGTGGTCAGTGGTTTGTGAAGCAGCGCCCGGAGTGGCTATAAAGGCCAATTCTGGAGTGACAGGCTCTTCCACAGGTGCTGCAGAGAAATTTGTTTGTTGGGGCTGTTGCACAGTTGGCTCTCCCCTTGCGCCTCTGTCTTTTTTCGTGCCAACTACTAAGTCTCTTCGATTCGCCACAATTTAGCCCTGTCTTTATGGCTGCCCGCCAGCTCTGGCGAATGCCAAGTAACAAAGCATACACCGACACTAAGTAAAAAAGACATACACTGATACCCATTAATACAGACACACACTTACACCAAGTAACAAAGACATACACTGGCACCAAGTAACAAAGACATACACTAACAAAAAGTAACAAAGACATACACTGACATCAAGTAACACAGACATACACTGACACCAAGTAACACAGACATACACTGACACCAAGTAACAAAGACATACACTGACACCCAGTAACACAGACACAGACTTACACCAAGTAACAAAGACAGAAACTGATACCCAGTAACACAGACACACACTTACACCAAGTAACAAAGACATACACTGATACCCAGTAACAAAGACATACACTGACACCCAGTAACAAAGACATACACTGACACCCAGTAACAAAGACATACACTGACACCAAGTAACAATGACATTCACTGATACCCAGTAACACAGACACTCACTGACACCAAGTAACAAAGACATACACTGATACTCAGTTACACAGACACACACTTACACCAAGTAACAAAGACATACACTGACTCCCATTAACAAAATCATACACTGACACACAGTAACAAAGACATACACTGACACCAAGTAACAAAGACATACACTGATACCCATTAACACAGACACACACATACACCAAGGAACAAAGACATACACTGATACTCAGTAACACAGACACACACTTACACCAAGTAACAAAGACGTTCACTGATACCCTGGAGCACAGACACACGCTTACACCAAGTAACAAAGACATACACTGACACCAAGTAACAAAGCATACACCGACACTAAGTAAAAAAGACATACACTGATACCCATTAACACAGACACACGCTTACACCAAGTAACAAAGACATACACTGACACCAAGTAACAAAGCATACACCGACACTAAGTAAAAAAGACATACACTGATACCCATTAACACAGACACACACTTACACCAAGTAACAAAGACATACGCTGATACTCAGTAACACAGACACACACTTACACCAAGTAACAAAGACATACACTGGCACCAAGTAACAAAGACATACACTAACAAAAAGTAACACAGACATACACTGACACCAAGTAACACAGACATACACTGACACCAAGTAACACAGACATACACTGACACCAAGTAACAAAGACATACACTGACACCCAGTAACACAGACACACACTTACACCAAGTAACAAAGACATACACTGAAACTCAGTTACACAGACACACACCTACACCAAGTAACAAAGACATACACTGACACCCAGTAACAAAGACACACACTGACACCCAGTAACACAGACACACACGGACACCAAGTAACAAAGACATACAATGACACCAAGTAACAAAGACATGCACTGATACCCAGTAACACAGACACACAGTTATGCCAAGTAACAAAGACAGACAATGACACTAAGTAACAAAGACATACACTGATACCCAGTAACACAGACACACACTTACACCAAGTAACAAAAACATACACTGACACCAAGTAACAAAGACACACACGTACAGCAAGTACACAGTCATACACTGACACCAAGTAACAAAGACATACACTGATACCCAGTAACACAGACACACACTTAAACCAAGTAACAAAGACATACACTTACACCAAGTAACAAAGACATACACTGACACCCAGTAACAAAGACATACACTGACACCCAGTAACAAAGACATACACTGACACCAAGTAACAAAGACATACACTGATACACAGTAACACAGACATACACTGACACCAAGTAACAAAGACAGAAACTGATACCCAGTAACACAGACACACACTGACACCAAGTAACAAAGACATTCACTGATACCCAGTAACACCGAGGCACACATACACCAAGTAACAAAGACATACACTGATACTCAGTTACACAGACACACACATACACCAAGTAACAAAGACATACAATGACACCCAGTAACAAAGACACACACTGACACCCAGTAACACAGACACACACGGACACCAAGTAACCAAGACATACAATGACACCAAGTAACAAAGACATGCACTGAAACCCAGTAACACAGACACACAGTTACGCCAAGTAACAAAGACAGACAATGACACTAAGTAACAAAGACATACACTGATACCCAGTAACACAGACACACACTTACACCAAGTAACAAAAACATACACTGACACCAAGTAACAAAGACACACACGTACAGCAAGTACACAGTCATACACTGACACCCAGTAACAAAGACATACACTGACACCCAGTAACAAAGACATACACTGACACCAAGTAACAAAGACATACACTGATACCCAGTAACACAGACATACACTGACACCAAGTAACAAAGACATACAGTTGCACAAAGTAACAAAGACATACAGTTACACCAAGTAACAAAGACATACACTGACACCAAGTAAGAAAGACATACACTGACACCAAGTAAGAAAGACATACACTGACACCAAGTAACAAAGACATACACTGACACCCAGTCACAAAGACATACACTGACACCCTGTAACAAAGACATATACTGATACCCAGTAACTAAGTCACACACGTACACCAAGTAACAAGGACATACACTGACACCAAGTAACAAAGACATTCACTGATACCCAGTAACACAGACACACACTGACACCAAGTAACAAAGACATACACTGACACCCAGTAACAAAGACACACACTTACACCAAGTAACAAAGACAGAAACTGATACCCAGTAACACAGACACACACTTACAACAAGTAACAAAGACATACACTGATACTCAGTTACACAGACATACACTGACACCCAGTAACAAAGACATACACTGACACCCAGTAACAAAGACATTCACTGACACCAAGTAACAAAGACATACACTTACACCAAGTAACAAAGACATACACTGATACCCAGTAACACAGACACACACTTACAACAAGTAACACAGGCATACACGTACACCAAGTACACAGTCATACACTGACACCAAGTAACAAAGACATACACTGATACCCATTAACACAGACACACACTTACACCAAGGAACGAAGACATACACTGATACTCAGTAACACAGACACACACTTACACCAAGTAACAAAGACATTCACTGACACCAAGTAACAAAGACATACACTTACACCAAGTAACAAAGACATACACTGATACCCAGTAACACAGACACACACTTACAACAAGTAACACAGGCATACACGTACACCAAGTACACAGTCATACACTGACACCAAGTAACAAAGACATACACTGATACCCAGTAACTCAGACAGATACTTACACCAAGTAACAAAGACATACACTTACACATACAGCCTTTCAGTGCAGCAGCTTTTTCGGGAGCAGCGTCTGAGCGAGTGAGCAGCTGGGAAATTCAGTTTGAAAGTAAATTTAATTTCCTTTTGTTTTTCGGCGGAGGCCAGGGGGCTGCTGGGTAAGTAAAACACTCTATATTTGGGCGGTTTAAAATAACTTTCCTTTCAGTGCAGCAGCTTTATCGGGAGCAGCGTGTGAGCGAGTGAGCAGCTGGGAAATCAGTTTGAAAGTAAATTTAATTTCCTTTTGTTTTTCGGCGGAGGCCAGGGGGCTGCTGGGTAAGTAAAACACTCTATATTTGGGCGGTTTAAAATAACTTTCCTTTCAGTGCAGCAGCTTTATCGGAGCAGCGTGTGAGCGAGTGAGCAGCTGGGAAATCAGTTTGAAAGTAAATTTAATTTCCTTTTGTTTTTCGGCGGAGGCCAGGGGGCTGCTGGGTAAGTAAAACACTCTATATTTGGGCGGTTTAAAATAACTTTCCTTTCAGTGCAGCAGCTTTATCGGGAGCAGCGTGTGAGCGAGTGAGCAGCTGGGAAATCAGTTTGAAAGTAAATTTAATTTCCTTTTGTTTTTCGGCGGAGGCCAGGGGGCTGCTGGGTAAGTAAAACACTCTATATTTGGGCGGTTTAAAATAACTTTCCTTTCAGTGCAGCAGCTTTTTCGGGAGCAGCGTGTGAGCGAGTGAGCAGCTGGGAAAGTCAGTTTGAAAGTAAATTTAATTTCCTTTTGTTTTTCGGCGGAGGCCAGGGGGCTGCTGGGTAAGTAAAACACTATATATTTGGGCGGTTTAAAATAACTTTCCTTTCAGTGCAGCAGCTTTTTCGGGAGCAGAGTGTGAGCGAGTGAGCAGCTGGGAAAGTCAGTTTGAAAGTAAATTTAATTTCCTTTTGTTTTTCGGCGGAGGCCAGGGGGCTGCTGGGTAAGTAAAACACTCTATATTTGGGCGGTTTAAAATAACTTTCCTTTCAGTGCAGCAGCTTTTTCGGGAGCAGCGTGTGAGCGAGTGAGCAGCTGGGAAAGTCAGTTTGAAAGTAAATTTAATTTCCTTTTGTTTTTCGGCGGAGGCCAGGGGGCTGCTGGGTAAGTAAAACACTATATATTTGGGCGGTTTAAAATAACTTTCCTTTCAGTGCAGCAGCTTTTTCGGGAGCAGAGTGTGAGCGAGTGAGCAGCTGGGAAAGTCAGTTTGAAAGTAAATTTAATTTCCTTTTGTTTTTCGGCGGAGGCCAGGGGGCTGCTGGGTAAGTAAAACACTATATATTTGGGCGGTTTAAAATAACTTTCCTTTCAGTGCAGCAGCTTTTTCGGGAGCAGAGTGTGAGCGAGTGAGCAGCTGGGAAAGTCAGTTTGAAAGTAAATTTAATTTCCTTTTGTTTTTCGGCGGAGGCCAGGGGGCTGCTGGGTAAGTAAAACACTCTATATTTGGGCGGTTTAAAATAACTTTCCTTTCAGTGCAGCAGCTTTTTCGGGAGCAGCGTGTGAGCGAGTGAGCAGCTGGGAAAGTCAGTTTGAAAGTAAATTTAATTTCCTTTTGTTTTTCGGCGGAGGCCAGGGGGCTGCTGGGTAAGTAAAACACTATATATTTGGGCGGTTTAAAATAACTTTCCTTTCAGTGCAGCAGCTTTTTCGGGAGCAGAGTGTGAGCGAGTGAGCAGCTGGGAAAGTCAGTTTGAAAGTAAATTTAATTTCCTTTTGTTTTTCGGCGGAGGCCAGGGGGCTGCTGGGTAAGTAAAACACTCTATATTTGGGCGGTTTAAAATAACTTTCCTTTCAGTGCAGCAGCTTTTTCGGGAGCAGCGTGTGAGCGAGTGAGCAGCTGGGAAAGTCAGTTTGAAAGTAAATTTAATTTCCTTTTGTTTTTCGGCGGAGGCCAGGGGGCTGCTGGGTAAGTAAAACACTATATATTTGGGCGGTTTAAAATAACTTTCCTTTCAGTGCAGCAGCTTTTTCGGGAGCAGAGTGTGAGCGAGTGAGCAGCTGGGAAAGTCAGTTTGAAAGTAAATTTAATTTCCTTTTGTTTTTCGGCGGAGGCCAGGGGGCTGCTGGGTAAGTAAAACACTATATATTTGGGCGGTTTAAAATAACTTTCCTTTCAGTGCAGCAGCTTTTTCGGGAGCAGAGTGTGAGCGAGTGAGCAGCTGGGAAAGTCAGTTTGAAAGTAAATTTAATTTCCTTTTGTTTTTCGGCGGAGGCCAGGGGGCTGCTGGGTAAGTAAAACACTATATATTTGGGCGGTTTCTGAACCCGAGACACCACACTTGTAGTGTCTCCCACCCGCCCTCCTCCTCTAACCAAAAAAAAAAGGACTCGGTGGTGTGTTTATAAGGTAAGGCTTTTTCGATTTCTCTGGTTTTATTGTGATTGGTAAAAACTTTTCGTTCCTTTTTCATTCAACTAAGTTTAAACTTAAGATTAAAAATGGCAGGAGATCTCAGACCCGTATCATGCTCCTCTTGCTCAATGTGGGAGCTCAGGGACATGGCTGATGACCCTGACTCCTTCACGTGCAGGAAGTGTGTCCAGCTGCAGCTCTTGTTAGACCGCATGACGGCTCTCGAGCTGCGGATGGACTCACTTTGGAGCATGCGCGATGCTGAGGAGGTCGTGGATAGCACGTTTAGTGAATTGGTCACACCGCAGATTAGGATTGCTGAGGGAGAAAGGGAATGGGTGACCAAAAGGCAGAGAAAGAGCAGGAAGGCAGCGCAGGAGTCCCCTGCGGTCATCTCCCTCCAAAACAAGTATACCGTTTTGGATACTGTTGGGGGAGATGGCTCACCAGGGGAAGGCAGCAGTAGCCAGGTTCATGGCACCGTGGCTGGCTCTGCTGTTCAGAAGGGCGGGAAAAAGAGTGGAAGGGCTACAGTTGTAGGGGATTCGATTGTAAGGGGAGTAGATAGGCGGTTCTGTGGTCGAAACCGAGGCTCCCGAATGGTATGTTGCCTCCCAGGTGCACGGGTCAGGGACGTCTCAGATCGGCTGCAGAACATTCTAAAGGGGAGGGTGAACAGCCAGTTGTCGTTGTGCACATAGGCACTAATGATATAGGTAAAAAACGGGATGAGGTCCTACAAGCAGAGTTTAGGGAGTTAGGAGCCAAGTTAAAAAGTAGGACCTCAGAGGTAGTAATCTCAGGATTACTACCAGTGCCACGTCATAGTCAGAGTAAAAATGAAAGAATAGTCAGGATGAATGCGTGGCTTGAGAGATGGTGCAGGAGTGAGGGGGTCAGATTTTTGGGACATTGGGACCGGTTCTGGGGGAGGTGGGACTATTACAAATTGGACGGTCTACACCTGGGCCGGACTGGAACCAATGTCCTTGGAGGTGCTTTTGCTAACGCTGTTGGGGAGGGTTTAAACTAAGGTGGCAGGGGGATGGGAACCAATTGAGGTCAGTTGACAGCAAGGAGGTAGTAACAAAAGCCTGTAAGGAACTAGATAATGAAGTCAGCGTGACTAAGGGGAAGAACAGGCAGGGAGCAGATGATGAATATAAAGGGACTGGTGGTCTGAGGTGCATTTGTTTTAATGCAAGAAGTGTAGTAGGTAAGGCAGATGAACTTAGGGCTTGGATTAGTTCCTGGGAGTATGATGTTATTGCTATTACTGAGACTTGGTTGAGGGAAGGGCATGATTGGCAACTGAATATCCCAGGATATCGATGCTTCAGGCGGGATAGAGAGGGAGGTAAAAGGGGTGGAGGAGTTGCATTACTGGTCAAAGAGGATATCACAGCTTTGCTGAAGGAGGGCACTATGGAGGACTCGAGCAGTGAGGCAATATGGACAGAACTCAGAAATAGGAAGGGTGCGGTAACAATGTTGGGGCTGTACTACAGGCCTCCCAACAGCGAGCGTGAGATAGAGGTACAAATATGTAAACAGATTATGGAAAGATGTAGGAGCAACAGGGTGGTGGTGATAGGAGATTTTAATTTTCCCAACATTGACTGGGATTCGCTGAGTGTTAGAGGTCCAGATGGAGCAGAATTTGTAAGGAGCATCCAGGAGGGTTTTCTAGAGCAGTATGTAAATAGTCCAACTCGGGAAGGGGCCATACTGGACCTGGTGTTGGGGAATGAGCCCGGCCAGGTTGTTGAAGTTTCAGTAGGGGACTACTTTGGGAATAGTGATCACAATTCCGTAAGCTTTAAAATACTCATGGACAAAGATGAGAGTGGTCCTAAAGGAAGAGTGCTAAATTGGGGGAAGACCAACTATACCAAAATTCGGCAGGAGCTGGGAAATGTAGATTGGGAGCAGCTGTTTGAAGGTAAATCCACATGTGATATGTGGGAGGCTTTTAAAGAGAGGTTGATTAGCGTTCAGGAGAGACATGTTCCTGTGAAAATGAGGGATAGAAATGGCAAGATTGGGGAACCATGGATGACAGGTGAAATTGTGAGACTAGCTAAGAGGAAAAAGGAAGTATACATAAGGTGTAGGCGGCTGATGAAAGACGAAGCTTTGAAAGAATATCGGGAATGTAGGACCAATCTGAAACGAGGAATTAAGAGGGCTAAAAGGGGTCATGAAATATCTTTAGCAAACAGGGTTAAGGAAAATCCCAAAGCCTTTTGTTCATATATAAGGAGAAAGAGGGTAACTAGAGAAAGGATTGGCCCACTAAAGGACAAAGGAGGAATGTTATGCTTGGACTCAGAGAAAATGGGTGAGATTCTAAACGAGTACTTTGCATCGGTATTCACCGAGGAGAGGGACATGACGGATGTTGAGGTTAGGAACAGATGTTTGATTACTCTAGGTCAAGTCGGCATAAGGAGGGAGGAAGTGTTGGGTATTCTAAAGGGCATTAAGGTGGACAAGTCCCCAGGTCCGGAAGGGATCAATCCCAGGCTACTGAGGGAAGCGAGAGAGGAAATAGCTGGGGCCTTAACAGATATCTTTGCAGCATCCTTAAACATGGGTGAGGTCCCGGAGGACTGGAGAATTGCTAATGTTGTCCCCTTGTTTAAGAAGGGTAGCAGGGATAATCCAGGTAATTATAGACCGGTGAGCCTGACGTCAGTGGTAGGGAAGCTGCTGGAGAAGATACTGAGGGATAGGATCTATTCCCATTTGGAAGAAAATGGGCTCATCAGTGATAGGCAACATGGTTTTGTGCAGGGAAGGTCATGTCTTACCAACTTAATAGAATTCTTTGAGGAAGTGACAAAGTTGATTGATGAGGGAAGGGCTGTCGATGTCATATACATGGACTTCAGTAAGGCGTTTGATAAGGTTCCCCATGGCAGGCTGATGGAGAAAGTGAAGGCGCTTGGGGTCCAGGGTGTACTAGCTAGATGGATAAAGAACTGGCTGGGCAACAGGAGACAGAGTAGCAGTAGAGGGGAGTTTCTCAAAATGGAGACGTGTGACCAGTGGTGTTCCACAGGGATCCGTGCTGGGACCACTGTTGTTTGTGATATACATTAATGATTTGGAGGAAAGTATAGGTGGACTGATTAGCAAGTTTGCAGACGACACTAAGATTGGTGGAGTAGCAGATAGTGAAGGGGACTGTCAGAGAATACAGGAGAATATAGATAGATTAGAGAGTTGGGCAGAGAAATGGCAGATGGAGTTCAATCAGGGCAAATGCGAGGTGATGCATTTTGGAAGATCCAATTCAAGAGTGAACTATACAGTAAATGGAAAAGTCCTGGGGAAAATTGATGTCCACAGAGATTTGGGTGTTCGGGTCCACTGTTCCCTGAAGGTGGCAACGCAGGTAAATAGAGTGGTCAAGAAGGCATACGGCATGCTTTCCTTCATCGGATGGGGCATTGAGTACAAGAGTTGGCAGGTCATGTTACAGTTGTATAGGACTTTGGTTCGGCCACATTTGGAATACTGCGTGCAGATCTGGTCGCCACATTATCAAAAGGATGTGGATGCTTTGGAGAGGGTGCAGAGGAGGTTCACCAGGATGTTGCCTGGTATGGAGGGCGCTAGCTATGAAGAGAGGTTGAGTAGATTAGGATTATTTTCATTAGAAAGACGGAGGTTGAGGGGGGACCTGATTGAGGTGTACAAAATCATGAGAGGTATAGACAGGGTGGACAGCAAGAGGCTTTTTCCCAGAGTGGGGGTTTCAATTACTAGAGGACACGAGTTCAAAGTGAAAGGGGAAAAGTTTAGGGGGGATATGCGTGGAAAGTTCTTTACGCAGAGGGTGGTGGGCACCTGGAACGCGTTGCCAGCGGAGGTGGTAGACGCGGGCACGATGGAGTCTTTTAAGATGTATCTAGACAGATACATGAATGGGCAGGAAGAAAAGAGATACAGACCCTTAGAAAATAGGCGACATGTTTAGATAGAGGATCTGGATCGGCGCAGGCTTGGAGGGCCGAAGGGCCTGTTCCTGTGCTGTAATTATCTTTGTTCTTTGTTTAAAACTCTACAGCTCTTTCTATGTTTTCACTAATTTAGCAATGATATTGAGAGGGTATTTCACCACCTTCTTCAGCTCCTGTCTGAATTTACTCTGGGTCACAGTGTAAATACACGTATTGGTGCAGGAACTGAGAAGCTGCAGCATCTTTGATGTGCGATCTGTGATATAGTGAGGGTCAGTGTCGGTGTAATAATACTGAAAATCTGCAATTCTTGTATAAATTTTAAATACAACCAGCGTCATCCATAACAGTATAAAACTGATGGATATACTGAAGAGTAAAATAATTGATTTTCTCTGATTATCCATCTCTGGGTCCTTGTGATTCTCTCCATTGCTGTGGCCCCGGAATCCCCTGCGGACTTTACTGGAGAATAAAATACGTCTGACTGTGAGAACATTGAGCATCAAAATCAGAAAGAACGGAACACAAGGGGTTAAAATGTAGTTAAACAATTCAAATGCCCCCCATTTGGGAGAAGTAAAGAAGCTTGGTTTATAAACACAACCTATGGGAACGTTAACAATAACGTAACATGGCTTATATATAAAGTACCAGGGGACATTCTCTAAACAGCCCAGCACACTCACTGTTCCTACAACCACAGCTGCCGTTTTCTCGGTGCAATATTTTGTTTTCAGCTTCTCACAACAAATGGCCACAAATCGATCAAAGGTGAAAGTGACTGTGAGCCAGACAGAAATAAATGTGGCTGCAGAAAGCAGAACGATAATCAGAGAACACACAGGAGTAATGTCCAGGAATCAGTCTGGGAAATAAATTGAAATAATCCAGTACAGTATGGGATCAGTGATAATGAGCAGGAGATCAGACACTGCCATTCCCACCAGGTAGACAGTGATACATTTGGAGAGACCGCACTTTCCTCGGGACAGGATCACAATCGCCACCAAGTTAACTGGAAGAGAGAACAAAGGAAGCAGAGAAATTACTGATCAGACCTGGAGACAAAGCAGCAGTTTGACAGGATCTGGGCTAAATTTTCCAGCTTTGTTGCTGCATCGAACAGTGAAAACTGATTCATTGACCTGGGCAGTGCTTTGTCACAGTAAAATGTTAGAAAACACAATTATTAATAATGAATTGGGAAATGGATACAGAAAGAGAATAAAGTCAACACTGGATCTACTGGAAGTAATGAGTGAGGATGCAGTACCGGTGGGGAAATGAGAAGGGGTTTTACAGAGATGGAATCCAGTGGGTTAAATGGGAATTTGTCTCCAAACCTTTGGTTGGGAAGGTTAGGCAGAGCGGAAGGTTCAGCTGGTTTGTTGCTTTGGGTCCATAGAACCGACAGGGACTATTATCAGATGGGAAAAGGCTGAATTCTGCAGAACTGAGTTTGAGTGCTCGTATCAGCCATGATATTCAATGGCAGGTCAGGATCGAAGGGCTTAATATCCTCACCTTGCTCCTATGTTCCTTAATTCCTATCAAGTTGGACGAGGCAGCTGGAGCTGGAGCCAGTAAGTGAGACTGGGAGGGAGAGAAGGAAAAGAACACTTTGAAGTTGGAGTGGAGACAGGAGCAGATGGTCAGTGATAGTAGATAATCTGAAGCAATGGATGAGGAGACGGAGGATTCAATACAGTGAGAGGGGAGGCTGAGATTCACAGGGAGAGACTGCAGCAGAGTGTTAGAGTATATCTAATCTACAGATCCCAGTAACACAACTCAATGAATCCATTCAAACAATAAAACTTGTGGTTATTGATGTTGGAGAAAAGTTCATTGTTTATACAATATAGTCAATGCATTTAGTTTGTACAGGAAATTAAGAATATATTTCTGCTATCAACTTCGCTCTGTATTGAATTCAGCAGTCACAGGGATTTTAAAATGCAGTATTTAAATAAATGCCCTTTCCTATCCTGAGTGGTGTGAAACAGGGCTGTGTTCTCGCACCCACACTTTTTGGGATTTTCTTCTCCCTGC
This sequence comes from Heterodontus francisci, assembly GCF_036365525.1. Taxonomy (NCBI): domain Eukaryota; kingdom Metazoa; phylum Chordata; class Chondrichthyes; order Heterodontiformes; family Heterodontidae; genus Heterodontus; species Heterodontus francisci. Next base: position 469,707 of record NW_027141631.1, on the reverse strand, counting down.
TGCTTTCACATGCGTTCAAATCCTCTGAAGAAGGAATTTTCCTCCACACAAGATCAGGGGGCAGGTTGTTCAACCTTGCCCGTCTAAGAGCGAAGTCCAAAGTACGGAAAGTCCTCATCAGAGAACTCCTCTTTGCTGACGATGCTGCTTTAACATCTCACACTGAAGAATGCCTGCAGAGTCTCATCGACAGGTTTGCGTCTGCCTGCAATGAATTTGGCCTAACCATCAGCCTCAAGAAAACGAACATCATGGGGCAGGATGTCAGAAATGCTCCATCCATCAATATTGGCGACCACGCTCTGGAAGTGGTTCAAGGGTTCACCTACCTAGGCTCAACTATCACCAGTAACCTGTCTCTAGATGCAGAAATCAACAAGCGCATGGGTAAGGCTTCCACTGCTATGTCCAGACTGGCCAAGAGAGTGTGGGAAAATGGCGCACTGACACGGAACACAAAAGTCCGAGTGTATCAGGCCTGTGTCCTCAGTACCTTGCTCTACGGCAGCGAGGCCTGGACAACGTATGCCAGCCAAGAGCGACGTCTCAATTCATTCCATCTTCGCTGCCTTCGGAGAATACTTGGCATCAGGTGGCAGGACTATATCTCCAACACAGAAGTCCTTGAAGCGGCCAACATCCCCAGCTTATACACACTACTGAGTCAGCGGCGCTTGAGATGGCTTGGCCATGTGAGCCGCATGGAAGATGGCAGGATCCCCAAAGACACATTGTACAGCGAGCTCGCCACTGGTATCAGACCCACCGGCCGTCCATGTCTCCGTTATAAAGACGTCTGCAAACGCGACATGAAATCGTGTGACATTGATCACAAGTCGTGGGAGTCAGTTGCCAGCATTCGCCAGAGCTGGCGGGCAGCCATAAAGACAGGGCTAAATTGTGGCGAGTCGAAGAGACTTAGTAGTTGGCAGGAAAAAAGACAGAGGCGCAAGGGGAGAGCCAACTGTGCAACAGCCCCAACAAACAAATTTCTCTGCAGCACCTGTGGAAGAGCCTGTCACTCCAGAATTGGCCTTTATAGCCACTCCAGGCGCTGCTTCACAAACCACTGACCACCTCCAGGCGCGTATCCATTGTCTCTCGAGATAAGGAGGCCCAAAAAGAAAAGAAAAAAAAAGAAGTAAGGAATAGTAACTTTCTACAAAACAAAATGAAGACCTGACAGTAATAAACACAGAGGATCAAGTCCAACAGTAAAATTAACACAATCTGACAACAGACAACTTCAACTGACAGTTTCTCTCACTAACTGTTCTGGATATTCCAGCACTTTTTGTGAGTGAATTATTCGCACCGCTGTTTCTTTCCCTCTCTCTATTTCTTCTGGCTATCTTTTTCTCTGCTCCTTTTCTCCTACCTTCTCTCAGTCGCCCTCCCTATCTTTCTGGAGTACTCACACTCTGCCAACTGTTACTTAATGTCAATTTTCACATACGATTTGTTATTATAATTCTGTGCCTGTGTTCTGTTCACCAGCCCCGTGTTCAATGATTCTATTCTCAGAGTCAGTTTGTTCAATGGTGAAACCTCTGTGAATATTTTAATTTGTCTACAGATTACGCAAATCTCCTCCTGTTCACCTAGACTCTTCACTTCATTTAGAATGCATGGAATAAACAGAATCGAAAGCTCCTTCCAGACAAACTTCACAATCATTGAAACTCCTTCTCCTGGAATTATAAAGTACACCATTAGAATGTGGGATTGTTTAATTAACAACACACCGACATCAGCGCTGCAGCTGATAATCCAGAGACAAATGGGAAAACTCTTGGTCCCAACCAATAAAACATCATATCAGTACATTCTATTTCACAATGTAGTCCAGTGACAGTGAAGGATCCACACTGAAGTAGAGAAGGAGATGGGAAAGATTCAGCAGCAAACTCAGTTCAGTGGCCAGATCTCTGAAGCAGCGTCAGACGCATACAGAATGTAATAATATTTTATAACATTGATAATCAATAAATACATTAAATCCCAGTTAAGTTGCAGCATATTATTGGGGATGGAGGATATTGTTCTGTCCCCTTGTAATACTGAGACCATGAGATGCCGCATTATCAGCCACTGAAGACAATTACATAAAAGTATTGCAATCCAGGTTAGATCCACAACAGGAAACTGTTAAAAACTCCTGATAGCCTGATTCCTGCTCTGCGCCGAGACATCTGATTCGAATGCATTCATTACACAAAATAATCGAGTAACTATATCGGATTTGTATAAACAAAGGTCATTACAGAAATAATGTAGCTCCAACAAGACTGAAAGAGCTGAAAGGTAGGAGATGCCATCAATCAACTTCGGGAACAGGAGGCTGAGTAAAACACAGTGGGGCATAATACCAAGTACAGCAGCACAGGTAACATCGAGTTACACCATTCACAACTGATATACAGACTTACCAGGAACACCAATTGCGGCAAGTATTCGATAATAAATGGATACAATCTGAAGCATTATTGAATATCACATTTTTATGAGAAGCAGAGACTTCTGTTAGACTGGAACCCACAGCTCCAGCAGACACTCTGAGCTCATATCTTCCAATGGGTGCTGTTTTATAAATGGGAAAAGTCTCCACTGACACGGTTATACCCCTGATAATTGCTATTAGTTACACTCACCTGAACAAACACATTGCATCAGCAGTTTTGAATGCGTTGGAGGGGGTTCAGGGGAGGTTTCATAGATTGATACATGGAATGAGCTGGTTGTCTTATCAGGAAAGGTTGGACACTGGTATTGTGTTCACTGGAGTTTAGAAGAGTGAAGGGAGACTTGATTAAAGTATATGAGGTCCTGAATGGTCTTGATAATGTGGATGTAGAAAGTATGTTTCTTTTTGTGGGGTCACTGAATATTTTAAGGCGAAGGTAGATAGATTCTTCTTAGGCAAGGGAATCAAATGAAATCAGGTGTCCATGGGAGTGTGGAACTCGAGACATAAACAGATCAGCTGTGATCTTATTGAATGGTGGAAGAGACTCGTGGGGCCAAATGCCTACTTCTGCTCCTAATTTGTATGTCGTATATTTACCTGTTTTGTCTACATTTGGTAATGTCTGCAGTAAAATTAGAAATGTGCCACCTCTTGACTCCATTCTTCCAGTTCAATTCTGTCAGGCCACACGTCAATGTCAACGGGTCCAAAACTCTGCTGCTGATGTTCAGTTCTTACCAAATCCCGCTCACCCATTAACCTTACCTTCACTGACCCGCATTGGCTCCCAGTTCCTCAACACCTGATAATTAAAATTTATATCATTGTGTTAAAATCCCTCCATGTTCCCGCCCCTCCCCATCTCAAGCCTCTCCTCCAAACTTGCAGCAAATCTATCGATGATCTATCGATACCACTGACACTGACCTCTTGCACTGCGACTGACATTGCTTGGTTCCATTCTCACTAATCTGATTGTGGCCAGAACATCTCCAGCAATGGCTTCTCTTTCCACACCAGTACCATTACCTCTGGAGTACCCTGAATTTTCCATTCTTGCTCCCTCATCTTTAATATCTAAATGTTGTCCACTAGTGACACCATCTACACACATGCTGTCTGCTTCCACATGTGTGCTGGCAACATCAGCTCCAGCTCTCCACCATCTCGCTCGACCCTCTACTGCCTCTGTGTTATCAGACTCTTACAGTTTGTTTTCCATGAGCTGACATTTCATCCAATTAAACATGGGGAAGAGTGAAGTCTCCATCTTTGGTCACACTACAAACTTCAGACCTTTGTCACCGATGCCATTACCCTCCTGGCTGTTGTCCCAAGCTGCATTTGATGCGATGTAAACTCTGATTCCGAGGACCACTGCATTTTTTGTTATCTATAAATGACTTAGATCTTGGAATACAAAGTAGAATCTGAAAATGTTTCAATGATAGCAAACCTGGAGGAGCTGCTTACAGGTGACGATGATACACACCACCTGTAACAGGAGAGAGAAAGAATAGCAGAATGGGCAGAGAGATGACAGATGGAATTTGATACCGACTAATGTGAGATGATGCTTTCTGAAGAATGGATATAGAGTGACAATGCAGAATACTGGCACAGTGTTAAAATTGTCAGCAGGAACAGAAGAAAACACAAGCATGTAAACATACAAATTTCGGATCAGGAGGAGGCCACTTGGCCCATCGAGCCTGCTCCATCATTCAACAGCTTCATTGCTGGTCAGATTGTAATCACAATTCCACATTTCGCCGACTCCCAATAACCTTTCATCCCCTTGCTTATCAGGAATCTATCTGCCACTGCTGTTAAACATTTGAAATGTCTGCTTAAACCGTCTTTTGCGGAAGAGAGTTCCAAAGACCATAACCCTCTGAGAGAAAAGAAATTCCTCAACTCTTTCTTCAATGGGGGACCCTTGTTTCAAAACCGTGACCCTTAACTCTAGATTCCCCACCCAAGGGTAAACATCTGTTACACGTAAACCCTGTTAAGACCCTTTAGGATTAAGTCTCATCTTACTCTTCTAAACTGCAGCTGCTACAAGCCACGTCTGTCCAACCTTTCCTCATAAGACAACCCGGCCATTCCAGGTATTCATCTGGTGAAGGTTCCCTGTACTGTTTCCAACGCATTTATATCCGTCCTTAACTAAGGAGATCAATACTGTGCACAGTACTCCAGATGTGGTCTCAACAATGACCAGTATAGCTGAAGCACTCCATCCCTGCTTTTGAATTCAATTCCCCTCACAATAAACGATAACATTCTGTTCGCTTTCTGAATTACTTGCTGTACCTGCATCCTAATATTTTGTGATTAATGTTCTAGGACAACCAGATCCCTCTGCACCTCGGAGCTCTGCAATCTCTCACCAAAGAACAAAGAAAAAAGAAAATTACAGCACAGGAACAGGCCCTTCGGACCTCCAAGCCTGCACCGATCCAGATCCTCTATCTAAACATGTCGCCTATTTACTAAGGGTCTGTATCTCTTTGCTTCCTGCCCATTCATGTATCTGTCTAGATACATCTTAAAAGACGCTATCATGCCCGCGTCTACCACCTCAGCTGGCAACGCATTCCAGGCACCCACCACCCTCTGCATAAAGAACTTTCCACGCATATCCCCCCTAAACTTTTCCCCTCTCACTTTGAACTCGTTACCCCTAGTAATTGAAACCCCCACTCTGGGAAAAAGCTTCTTGCTATCCACCCCGTCTATACCTCTCATGATTTTGTACACCTCAATCAGGTCCCCCCTCAACCTCCGTCTTTCTAATGAAAATAATCCAAATCTGCTCAACCTCTCTTCATAGCTAGCGCCCTCCATACCAGGCAACATCCTGGTGAACCTCCTCTGCACCCTCACCAAAGCATCTACATCCTTTTGGTAATGTGGCGACCAGAACTGCACGCAGTATTCCAAATGTGGCCGAACCAATGTCTAATACAACTGTAACATGACCTGCCAACCCTTGTACTCAATACTCCGTCCGATGAAGGAAAGCATGCCGTATGCCTTCTTGACCACTCTATTGACCTGCGTTGCCACCTTCAGGGAACAATGGACCTGAACACCCAAATCTCTCTGTACATCAATTTTCCCCAGGACTTTTCCATTTACCGTATAATTCACTCTTGAATTGGATCTTCCAAAATGCATCACCTCGCATTTGCCCTGATTGAACTCCATCTGCCATTTCTATGCCCAACTCTCCAATCTATTTATATTCTGCTGTATTCTCTGACAGTCCCCTTCACTATCTGCTACTCCACCAATCTTAGCGTCGTCTGCAGACTTGCTGATCAGACCACCTATACTTTCCTCCAAATCATTTATGAATATCACAAACAACAGTGGTCCCAGCACGGATCCCTGTGGAACACCAGTGGTCACAAATCTCCATTTTGAGAAACTCCCTTCCACTGCTACTCTCTGTCTCCTGTTGCCCAGCCAGTTGTTTATCCATCTAGCTAGTACACCCTGGACCCCATGCGACTTCACTTTCTCCATCAACCTGCCATGGGGAACCTTATCAAACGCCTTACTGAAGTCCATGTATATGACATCTACAGCCCTTCCCTCATCAATCAACTTTGTCACTTCCTCAAAGAATTCTATTAAGTTGGTAAGACATGACCTTCCCTGCACAAAACCATGTTACCTATCACTGATAAGCCTATTTTCTTCCAAATGGGAATAGATCCTATCCCTCAGTATCTTCTCCAGCAGCTTCCCTACCTCTGACGTCAGGCTCACCGGTCTATAATTACCTGGATTATCCCTGCTACCCTTCTTAAACAAGGGGACAATATTAGCAATTATCCAGTCCTCCGGGACCTCACCCGTGTTTAAGGATGCTGCAAAGATATCTGTTAAGGCCCCAGCTATTTCCTCTCTCGCTTCCCTCAGTAACCTGGGATAGATCCCTTCTGGACCTGGGGGCTTGTCCACCTTAATGCCTTTTAGAATACCCAAGACTTCCTCCCTCCTTATGCCGACTTGACCTAGAGTAATCAAACATCTGTCCCGAACCTCAACATCCGACATGTCCCTCTCCTCGGTGAATACCGATGCAAAGTACTCGTTTAGATTCTCACCCATTTTCTCTGACTCCACGCATAATTTTCCTCCTTTGTCCTTGAGTGGGCCAATCCTTTCTCTAGTTACCCTCTTGCTCCTTATATATGAATAAAAGACTTTGGGATTTTCCTTAACCCTGTTTGCTAAAGATATTTCATGACCTCTTTTAGCCCTCTTAATTCCTCGTTTCGGATTGGTAAGAGAGGTGCCAGAGAACTGCAGGACAGAAAACTCAGTATCATTATTCAAGAAGGGTAGCAGAGATAAACCAGGTAATTACAGGCCTGTGAGTCTAACATCAGTGGTCAGGAAACTACTGGAAAACAATTCTGAGGGACAGGATTGATCTCCACTTGGAGAGGCTGGGATTGATCAGGGATAGTCAGCATGGCTTTGTCAGGGGGAGATTGTGTCTAATTAACTTGATTGAATTTCCCGAGTCGGTGACTAGATGTATAGATGAGGGTAAAGCAGTTGATGTACTATACATGGACTTCAGTAAGGCTTTTGATAAGGTCCTGCATGGGAGGTTGGTTGAGAAGATAAGAGCCCATGGGATCCAGGGCAATTTGGCAAATTTGATCCAAAATTGGCTGAGTGGCAGGAGGCAGCGGGTGATGGTCGACGGTTGTTTTTGCGAATGGAAGCCTGCGACCACTGCTGTGTCACAGGGATCGGTGATGCTACCCTTGTTGTTTGTGGTATACATTAATGATTTAAATGTAAATATCGGAGGTATGATCAGTAAGTTTGCAAATGACATGAAACTTGGTCGTGTCGTAAATAGTGAGGAGGGAAGCCTTAGATTACAGGACGATATAGATGGGCTGGTAAAATGGACGGAGCAGTGGCAAATGGAATTTAATCCTGAGAAGTGTGAGGTGATGCATTTGGAGAGGTATAAGAAGGCAAGCAGATTACTGAAGGCAGCAGCACAGGTAGATTAGGAAGGCATATTGTATACTTGCCTTCATAGAACATAAGAGAAGGGAGGTTATGCTGGAGCTGTATAAAAAGCTAGTTAGGCCTCAACTGGAGTAAGATGTGCATTTCTGTTCACCACACTATAGGAAGGATGTGATTGTACTGGAGAGGGTGCAGAGGAGATTCACCAGGATGTTCCCTGGGCTGGAGCATTTCAGCTATGAAGAGAGACTGGATAGGGTAGGGTTGTTCTCCTTAGAACAGAGAAGGCTGAGGGGTGACCAGATTGAGGTAGACAACATTATGAGGGGCATTGATAGGTTAGATAGGAAGAAACATTTTGCCTTACCAGCGGGCATCGAATAGTGGCAAGGGGCAGAATGTTTAGAGGGGATTTAAGGATTTCTTTTTTCACACAGTGTGTGGTTGGAAAGAGGAACGCAATGCCTCAAGGGGCGGTACAAGCATGAACCCTCAGAACATTTAAGAAGTATTTAGACAAGCACTTGAAACGCCATAGCATACAAGGCTACGGGCCAAATGCTGGAAAATTGGATTAGAATAGATAGGCTTGACGGTGTGGGATTTTTCCTGCAGCACTTGCATTCCTGGTCTCTGTCTGACAGTGTACTGATTCAGAGTGCGGGATTAAATCATGCAAAACTTTCGTTCCTGGTCACTGACACTGTAATGATTCAGAGTCTGGGATCTTTCCTGCATCACTTACTGTCCCAGTGACTGTCTGACATTGGATTGATTCAGAGTGTGCGATTTTTCCTGCATCACTTACAGTCCCAGTCACTGTCTGACACTGTACTGATTCAGAGTGTGGGATTTTTCCTGCATCACTTACTGTCCCAGTCACTGTCTGACACTGTACTGATTCAGAGTGTGCGATTTTTCCTGCATCACTTACTGTCCCGGTCACTGTCTGACACTGTACTGATTCAGAGTGTGGGATTTTTCCTGCATCACTTACTGCTCTGGTCACTGTCTGACACTGTACTGATTCAGAGTGTGGGATTTTTCCTGCATCGCTTACTGTCTCAGTCACTGTCTGACATTGTACTGATTCAGAGTGTGGGATTTTTCCTGCATCACTTACTGTCCCAGTCACTGTCTGACACTGTACTGATTCAGAGTGTGGGATTTTTCCTGCATCACTTACTGTCCCGGTCACTGTCTGACATTGGACTGATTCAGAGTGTGCGATTTTTCCTGCATCACAGGTAAATTTAATTTCCTTTTGTTTTTCGGCGGAGGCCAGGGGGCTGCTGGGTAAGTAAAACACTATATATTTGGGCGGTTTCAAATAATTTTCCTTTCAGTGCAGCAGCTTTTTCGGGAGCAGCGTGTGAGCGAGTGAGCAGCTGGGAAAGTCCGTTTGAAAGTAAATTTAATTTCCTTTTGTTTTTCGGCGGTGGCCAGGGGGCTGCTGGGTAAGTAAAACACTATATATTTGGGCGGTTTCAAATAATTTTCCTTTCAGTGCAGCAGCTTTTTCGGGAGCAGCGTGTGAGCGAGTGAGCAGCTGGGAAAGTCCGTTTGAAAGTAAATTTAATTTCCTTTTGTTTTTCGGCGGTGGCCAGGGGGCTGCTGGGTAAGTAAAACACTATATATTTGGGCGGTTTCAAATAATTTTCCTTTCAGTGCAGCAGCTTTTTCGGGAGCAGCGTGTGAGCGAGTGAGCAGCTGGGAAAGTCCGTTTGAAAGTAAATTTAATTTCCTTTTGTTTTTCGGCGGTGGCCAGGGGGCTGCTGGGTAAGTAAAACACTATATATTTGGGCGGTTTCAAATAATTTTCCTTTCAGTGCAGCAGCTTTTTCGGGAGCAGCGTGTGAGCGAGTGAGCAGCTGGGAAAGTCCGTTTGAAAGTAAATTTAATTTCCTTTTGTTTTTCGGCGGTGGCCAGGGGGCTGCTGGGTAAGTAAAACACTATATATTTGGGCGGTTTCAAATAATTTTCCTTTCAGTGCAGCAGCTTTTTCGGGAGCAGCGTGTGAGCGAGTGAGCAGCTGGGAAAGTCCGTTTGAAAGTAAATTTAATTTCCTTTTGTTTTTCGGCGGTGGCCAGGGGGCTGCTGGGTAAGTAAAACACTATATATTTGGGCGGTTTCAAATAATTTTCCTTTCAGTGCAGCAGCTTTTTCGGGAGCAGCGTGTGAGCGAGTGAGCAGCTGGGAAAGTCCGTTTGAAAGTAAATTTAATTTCCTTTTGTTTTTCGGCGGTGGCCAGGGGGCTGCTGGGTAAGTAAAACACTATATATTTGGGCGGTTTCAAATAATTTTCCTTTCAGTGCAGCAGCTTTTTCGGGAGCAGCGTGTGAGCGAGTGAGGAGCTGGGAAAGTCCGTTTGAAAGTAAATTTAATTTCCTTTTGTTTTTCGGCGGTGGCCAGGGGGCTGCTGGGTAAGTAAAACACTATATATTTGGGCGGTTTCAAATAATTTTCCTTTCAGTGCAGCAGCTTTTTCGGGAGCAGCGTGTGAGCGAGTGAGCAGCTGGGAAAGTCCGTTTGAAAGTAAATTTAATTTCCTTTTGTTTTTCGGCGGTGGCCAGGGGGCTGCTGGGTAAGTAAAACACTATATATTTGGGCGGTTTCAAATAATTTTCCTTTCAGTGCAGCAGCTTTTTCGGGAGCAGCGTGTGAGCGAGTGAGCAGCTGGGAAAGTCCGTTTGAAAGTAAATTTAATTTCCTTTTGTTTTTCGGCGGTGGCCAGGGGGCTGCTGGGTAAGTAAAACACTATATATTTGGGCGGTTTCAAATAATTTTCCTTTCAGTGCAGCAGCTTTTTCGGGAGCAGCGTGTGAGCGAGTGAGCAGCTGGGAAAGTCCGTTTGAAAGTAAATTTAATTTCCTTTTGTTTTTCGGCGGTGGCCAGGGGGCTGCTGGGTAAGTAAAACACTATATATTTGGGCGGTTTCAAATAATTTTCCTTTCAGTGCAGCAGCTTTTTCGGGAGCAGCGTGTGAGCGAGTGAGCAGCTGGGAAAGTCCGTTTGAAAGTAAATTTAATTTCCTTTTGTTTTTCGGCGGTGGCCAGGGGGCTGCTGGGTAAGTAAAACACTATATATTTGGGCGGTTTCAAATAATTTTCCTTTCAGTGCAGCAGCTTTTTCGGGAGCAGCGTGTGAGCGAGTGAGCAGCTGGGAAAGTCCGTTTGAAAGTAAATTTAATTTCCTTTTGTTTTTCGGCGGTGGCCAGGGGGCTGCTGGGTAAGTAAAACACTATATATTTGGGCGGTTTCAAATAATTTTCCTTTCAGTGCAGCAGCTTTTTCGGGAGCAGCGTGTGAGCGAGTGAGCAGCTGGGAAAGTCCGTTTGAAAGTAAATTTAATTTCCTTTTGTTTTTCGGCGGTGGCCAGGGGGCTGCTGGGTAAGTAAAACACTATATATTTGGGCGGTTTCAAATAATTTTCCTTTCAGTGCAGCAGCTTTTTCGGGAGCAGCGTGTGAGCGAGTGAGCAGCTGGGAAAGTCCGTTTGAAAGTAAATTTAATTTCCTTTTGTTTTTCGGCGGTGGCCAGGGGGCTGCTGGGTAAGTAAAACACTATATATTTGGGCGGTTTCTGAACCCGAGACACCACACTTGTAGTGTCTCCCACCCGCCCTCCTCCTCTAACCAAAAAAAAAAGGACTCGGTGGGGTGTTTATAAGGTAAGGCTTTTTCGATTTCTCTGGTTTTATTGTGATTGGTAAAAACTTTTCGTTCCTTTTTCATTCAACTAAGTTTAAACTTAAGATTAAAAATGGCAGGAGATCTCAGACCCGTATCATGCTCCTCTTGCTCAATGTGGGAGCTCAGGGACATGGCTGATGACCCTGACTCCTTCACGTGCAGGAAGTGTGTCCAGCTTCAGCTCTTGTTAGACCGCATGACGGCTCTCGAGCTGCGGATGGACTCACTTTGGAGCATGCGCGATGCTGAGGAGGTCGTGGATAGCACGTTTAGTGAATTGGTCACACCGCAGATTAGGATTGCTGAGGGAGAAAGGGAATGGGTGACCAAAAGGCAGAGAAAGAGCAGGAAGGCAGCGCAGGAGTCCCCTGCGGTCATCTCCCTCCAAAACAAGTATACCGTTTTGGATACTGTTAAGGGGATTGGCTCACCAGGGGAAGGCAGCAGTAGCCAGGTCCATGGCACCATGGCTGGCTCTGCTGTTCCGAAGGGCGGGAAAAAGAGTGGAAGGGCTATAGTCGTAGGGGATTCGATTGTAAGGGGAGTAGATAGGCGGTTCTGTGGTCGAAAACGAGGCTCCCGAATGGTATGTTGCCTCCCAGGTGCACGGATCAGGGACGTCTCAGATCGGCTGCAGAACATTCTAAAGGGGGAGGGTGAACAGCCAGTTGTCATTGTGCACATAGGCACTAATGATATAGGTAAAAAACGGGATGAGGTCCTACATGCAGAGTTTAGGGAGTTAGGAGCCAAGTTAAAAAGTAGGACCTCAAAGGTAGTAATCTCAGGATTGCTACCAGTGCCACGTGATAGTCAGAGTAAAAATGAAAGAATAGTCAGGATGAATGCGTGGCTTGAGAGATGGTGCAGGAAGGAGGGGTTCAGATTTTTGGGACATTGGGACCGGTTCTGGGGGAGGTGGGACTATTACAAATTGGACGGTCTACACCTGGGCCGGACTGGAACCAATGTCCTTGGAGGTGCTTTTGCTAACGCTGTTGGGGAGGGTTTAAACTAATGTGGCAGGGGGATGGGAACCAATTGAGGTCAGTTGACAGTAAGGAGGTAGTAACAAAAGCCTGTAAGGAACTAGATAATGAAGTCAGTGTGACTAAGGGGAAGAGCAGGCAGGGAGCAGATGATGAATATAAAGGGACTGGTGGTCTGAGGTGCATTTGTTTTAATGCAAGAAGTGTAGTCGGTAAGGCAGATGAACTTAGGGCTTGGATTAGTACCTGGGAGTATGATGTTATTGCTATTACTGAGACTTGGTTGAGGGAAGGGCATGATTGGCAACTGAATATCCCAGGATATCGATGCTTCAGGCGGGATAGAGAGGGAGGTAAAAGGGGTGGAGGAGTTGCATTACTGGTCAAAGAGGATATCACAGCTGTGCTGAAGGAGGGCACTATGGAGGACTCGAGCAGTGAGGCAATATGGACAGAACTCAGAAATAGGAAGGGTGCGGTAACAATGTTGGGGCTGTACTACAGGCCTCCCAACAGCGAGCGTGAGATAGAGGTACAAATATGTAAACAGATTATGGAAAGATGTAGGAGCAACAGGGTGGTGGTGATAGGAGATTTTAATTTTCCCAACATTGACTGGGATTCGCTTAGTGTTAGAGGTCCAGATGGAGCAGAATTTGTAAGGAGCATCCAGGAGGGTTTTCTAGAGCAGTATGTAAATAGTCCAACTCGGGAAGGGGCCATACTGGACCTGGTGTTGGGGAATGAGCCCGGCCAGGTTGTTGAAGTTTCAGTAGGGGACTACTTTGGGAATAGTGATCACAATTCCGTAAGCTTTAAAATACTCATGGACAAAGACGAGAGTGGACCAAAAGGGAGAATGCTAAATTGGGGGAAGGCCAACTACACCAAAATTCGGCAGGAGCTGGGAAATGTAGATTGGGAGCAGCTGTTTGAAGGTAAATCCACATTTGATATGTGGGAGGCTTTTAAAGAGAGGTTGATTAGCGTGCAGGAGAGACATGTTCCTGTGAAAATGAGGGATAGAAATGGCAAGATTAGGGAACCATGGATGACAGGTGAAATTGTGAGACTAGCTAAGAGGAAAAAGGAAGCATACATAAGGTCTAGGCGGCTGATGAAAGACGAAGCTTTGAAAGAATATCGGGAATGTAGGACCAATCTGAAACGAGGAATTAAGAGGGCTAAAAGGGGTCATGAAATATCTTTAGCAAACAGGGTTAAGGAAAATCCCAAAGCCTTTTATTCATATATAAGGAGAAAGAGGGTAACTAGAGAAAGGATTGGCCCACTAAAGGACAAAGGAGGAATGTTATGCTTGGACTCAGAGAAAATGGGTGAGATTCTAAACGAGTACTTTGCATCGGTATTCACCGAGGAGAGGGACATGACGGATGTTGAGGTTAGGAACAGATGTTTGATTACTCTAGGTCAAGTCGGCATAAGGAGGGAGGAAGTGTTGGGTATTCTAAAGGGCAAGGTGGACAAGTCCCCAGGTCCGGATGGGATCTATCCCAGGTTACTGAGGGAAGCGAGAGAGGAAATAGCTGGGGCCTTAACAGATATCTTTGCAGCATCCTTAAACACGGGTGAGGTCCCGGAGGACTGGAGAATTGCTAATGTTGTCCCCTTGTTTAAGAAGGGTAGCAGGGATAATCCAGGTAATTATAGACCGGTGAGCCTGACGTCAGTGGTAGGGAAGCTGCTGGAGAAGATACTGAGGGATAGGATCTATTCCCATTTGGAAGAAAATGGGCAACATGGTTTTGTGCAGGGAAGGTCATGTCTTACCAACTTAATAGAATTCTTTGAGGAAGTGACAAAGTTGATTGATGAGGGAAGGGCTGTCGATGTCATATACATGGACTTCAGTAAGGCGTTTGATAAAGTTCCCCATGGCAGGCTGATGGAGAAAGTGAAGGCGCTTGGGGTCCAAGGTGTACTAGCTAGATGGATAAAGAACTGGCTGGGCAACAGGAGACAGAGAGTAGCAGTAGAAGGGAGTTTCTCAAAATGGAGACGTGTGACCAGTGGTGTTCCACAGGGATCCGTGCTGGGACCACTGTTGTTTGTGATATACATTAATGATTTGGAGGAAAGTATAGGTGGACTGATTAGCAAATTTGCAGACGACACTACGATTGGTGGAGTAGCAGATAGTGAAGGGGACTGTCAGAGAATACAGCAGAATATAGATAGATTGGAGAGTTGGGCAGAGAAATGGCAGATGGAGTTCAATCAGGGCAAATGCGAGGTGATGCATTTTGGAAGATCCAATTCAAGAGTGAACTATACAGTAAATGGAAAAGTCCTGGGGAAAATTGATGTCCAGAGAGATTTGGGTGTTCAGGTCCACTGTTCCCTGAAGGTGGCAACGCAGGTAAATAGAGTGGTCAAGAAGGCATACGGCATGCTTTCCTTCATCGGACGGGGCATTGAGTACAAGAGTTGGCAGGTCATGTTACAGTTGTATAGGACTTTGGTTCGGCCACATTTGGAATACTGCGTACAGTTCTGGTCGCCACATTATCAAAAGGATGTGGATGCTTTGGAGAGGGTGCAGAGGAGGTTCACCAGGATGTTGCCTGGTATGGAGGGCACTAGCTATGAAGAGAGGTTGAGTAGATTAGGATTATTTTCATTAGAAAGACGGAGGTTGAGGGGGGACCTGATTGAGGTGTACAAAATCATGAGAGGTATAGACAGGGTGGATAGCAAGAGGCTTTTTCCCAGAGTGGGGGTTTCAATTACTAGAGGACACGAGTTCAAAGTGAAAGGGGAAAAGTTTAGGGGGGATATGCGTGGAAAGTTCTTTACGCAGAGGGTGGTGGGCACCTGGAACGCATTGCCAGCGGAGGTGGTAGATGCGGGCACGATGGAGTCTTTTAAGATGTATCTAGACAGATACATGAATGGGCAGGAAGAAAAGAGATACAGAACCTTAGAAAATAGGCGACATGTTTAGAGAGAGGATTTGGATCGGCGCAGGCTTGGAGGGCCGAAGGGCCTGTTCCTGTGCTGTAATTTTCTTTGTTCTTGTTCTTTGTTCTTTGTTCACTTACTGTCCCGGTTACTGTCTGACACTGTATTGATTCAGAGTGTGGGATTTTTCCTGCATCACTTACTGTCCCGGTCACTGTCTGACACTGTACTGATTCAGAGTGTGGGATTTTTCCTGCATCACTTACTGTCCCAGTCACTGTCTGACATTGGACTGATTCAGAGTGTGCGATTTTTCCTGCATCACTTACTGTCCCGGTTACTGTCTGACACTGTACTGATTCAGAGTGTGGGATTTTTCCTGCATCACTTACTGTCCCGGTCACTGTCTGACACTGTACTGATTCATAGTGTGGGATTTTTCCTGCATCACTTACTGTCCCAGTCACTGTCTGACATTGGACTGATTCAGAGTGTGCGATTTTTCCTGCATCACTTACTGTCCCAGTCACTGTCTGACACTGTACTGATTCAGAGTGTGCGATTTTTCCTGCATCACTTACTGTCCCGGTCACTGTCTGACATTGGACTGATTCAGAGTGTGGGATTTTTCCTGCATCACTTACTGTCCCGGTTACTGTCTGACACTGTACTGATTCATAGTGTGCGATTTTTCCTGCATCACTTACTGTCCCGGTCACTGTCTGACACTGTACTGATTCAGAGTGTGGGATTTTTCCTGCATCACTTACTGTCCCGGTTACTGTCTGACACTGTACTGATTCAGAGTGTGCGATTTTTCCTGCATCACTTACTGTCCCAGTCACTATCTGACATTGTACTGATTCAGAGTGTGGGATTTTTCCTGCATCACTTACTGTCCCAGTCACTGTCTGACACTGTACTGATTCAGAGTGTGGGATTTTTCCTGCATCACTTACTGTCCCAGTTACTGTCTGACACTGTACTGATTCAGAGTGTGGGATTTTTCCTGCATCACTTACTGTCCCGGTCACTGTCTGACACTGTACTGATTCAGAGTGTGCGATTTTTCCTGCATCACTTACTGTCCCAGTCACTGTCTGACACTGTACTGATTCGGAGTGTGGGATTTTTCCTGCATCACTTACTGTCCCAGTCACTGTCTGACATTGGACTGATTCAGAGTGTGGGATGTTTCCTGCATCACTTACTGTCTCAGTCACTGTCTGACACTGTACTGATTCAGAGTGTGCGATTTTTCCTGCATCACTTACTGTTCTGGTCACTGTCTGACACTGTACTGATTCAGAGTGTGGGATTTTTCCTGCATCACTTACTGTTCTGGTCACTGTCTGACACTGTACTGATTCAGAGTGTGGGATTTTTCCTGCATCACTTACTGTCTCAGTCACTGTCTGACATTGTACTGATTCAGAGTGTGGGATTTTTCCTGCATCACTTACTGTCCCAGTCACTGTCTGACACTGTACTGATTCAGAGTGTGGGATTTTTCCTGCATCACCTACTGTCCCGGTCACTGTCTGACATTGGACTGATTCAGAGTGTGCGATTTTTCCTGCATCACTTACTGTCCCGGTTACTGTCTGACATTGGACTGATTCAGAGTGTGGGATTTTTCCTGCATCACTTACTGTCCCAGTCACTGTCTGACATTGGACTGATTCAGAGTGTGGGATTTTTCCTGCATCACTTACTGTCCCAGTCACTGTCTGACACTGTACTGATTCAGAGTGTGGGATTTTTCCTGCATCACTTACTGTCCCAGTCACTGTCTGACACTGTACTGATTCAGAGTGTGCGATTTTTCCTGCATCACTTACTGTCCCGGTCACTGTCTGACATTGGACTGATTCAGAGTGTGGGATTTTTCCTGCATCACTTACTGTCCCGGTTACTGTGTGACACTGTACTGATTCAGAGTGTGCGATTTTTCCTGCATCACTTACTGTCCCGGTCACTGTCTGACACTGTACTGATTCAGAGTGTGGGATTTTTCCTGCATCACTTACTGTCCCGGTTACTGTCTGACACTGTACTGATTCAGAGTGTGGGATTTTTCCTGCATCACTTACTGTCCCAGTCACTGTCTGACATTGTACTGATTCAGAGTGTGCGATTTTTCCTGCATCACTTACTGTCCCTGTCACTGTCTGACATTGGACTGATTCAGAGTGTGGGATTTTTCCTGCATCACTTACTGTCCCAGTCACTGTCTGACACTGTACTGATTCAGAGTGTGGGATTTTTCATGCATCACTTACTGTCCCGGTCACTGTCTGACATTGGACTGATTCAGAGTGTGCGATGTTTCCTGCATCACTTACTGTCCCGGTTACTGTCTGACATTGGACTGATTCAGAGTGTGGGATTTTTCCTGCATCACTTACTGTCCCGGTTACTGTGTGACACTGTACTGATTCAGAGTGTGCGATTTTTCCTGCATCACTTACTGTCCCGGTCACTGTCTGACACTGTACTGATTCAGAGTGTGGGATTTTTCCTGCATCACTTACTGTCCCGGTTACTGTCTGACACTGTACTGATTCAGAGTGTGGGATTTTTCCTGCATCACTTACTGTCCCAGTCACTGTCTGACATTGTACTGATTCAGAGTGTGCGATTTTTCCTGCATCACTTACTGTCCCTGTCACTGTCTGACATTGGACTGATTCAGAGTGTGGGATTTTTCATGCATCACTTACTGTCCCGGTCACTGTCTGACATTGGACTGATTCAGAGTGTGGGATTTTTCCTGCATCACTTACTGTCCCAGTCACTGTCTGACACTGTACTGATTCAGAGTGTGCGATGTTTCCTGCATCACTTACTGTCCCGGTCACTGTCTGACATTGGACTGATTCAGAGTGTGCGATGTTTCCTGCATCACTTACTGTCCCGGTCACTGTCTGACATTGGACTGATTCAGAGTGTGCGATGTTTCCTGCATCACTTACTGTCCCGGTCACTGTCTGACACTGTACTGATTCAGAGTGTGGGATTTTTCCTGCATCACTTACTGTCCCAGTCACTGTCTGACACTGTACTGATTCAGAGTGTGGGATTTTTCCTGCATCACTTACTGTCCCAGTCACTGTCTGACACTGTACTGATTCAGAGTGTGGGATTTTTCATGCATCACTTACTGTCCCGGTCACTGTCTGACATTGGACTGATTCAGAGTGTGCGATGTTTCCTGCATCACTTACTGTCCCGGTCACTGTCTGACACTGTACTGATTCAGAGTGTGGGATTTTTCCTGCATCACTTACTGTCCCGGTTACTGTCTGACATTGGACTGATTCAGAGTGTGGGATTTTTCCTGCATCACTTACTGTCCCAGTCACTGTCTGACACTGTACTGATTCAGAGTGTGGGATTTTTCATGCATCACTTACTGTCCCGGTCACTGTCTGACATTGGACTGATTCAGAGTGTGCGATGTTTCCTGCATCACTTACTGTCCCGGTCACTGTCTGACACTGTACTGATTCAGAGTGTGGGATTTTTCCTGCATCACTTACTGTCCCAGTCACTGTCTGACACTGTACTGATTCAGAGTGTGGGATTTTTCCTGCATCACTTACTGTCCCAGTCACTGTCTGACACTGTACTGATTCAGAGTGTGGGATTTTTCATGCATCACTTACTGTCCCGGTCACTGTCTGACACTGTACTGATTCAGAGTGTGGGATTTTTCCTGCATCACTTACTGTCCCAGTCACTGTCTGACACTGTACTGATTCAGAGTGTGCGATTTTTCCTGCATCACTTACTGTCCCAGTCACTGTCTGACACTGTACTGATTCAGAGTGTGCGATTTTTCCTGCATCACTTACTGTCCCGGTCACTGTCTGACATTGGACTGATTCAGAGTGTGGGATTTTTCCTGCATCACTTACTGTCCCGGTTACTGTCTGACACTGTACTGATTCAGAGTGTGCGATTTTTCCTGCATCACTTACTGTCCCGGTCACTGTCTGACACTGTACTGATTCAGAGTGTGGGATTTTTCCTGCATCACTTACTGTCCCGGTTACTGTCTGACACTGTACTGATTCAGAGTGTGGGATTTTTCCTGCATCACTTATTGTCCCAGTCACTGTCTGACATTGTACTGATTCAGAGTGTGCGATTTTTCCTGCATCACTTACTGTCCCAGTCACTGTCTGACACTGTACTGATTCAGAGTGTGGGATTTTTCCTGCATCACTTACTGTCCCAGTCACTGTCTGACACTGTACTGATTCAGAGTGTGGGATTTTTCCTGCATCACTTACTGTCCCGGTCACTGTCTGACACTGTACTGATTCAGAGTGTGCGATTTTTCCTGCATCACTTACTGTCCCAGTCACTGTCTGACACTGTACTGATTCAGAGTGTGGGATTTTTCCTGCATCACTTACTGTCCCGGTCACTGTCTGACATTGGACTGATTCAGAGTGTGCGATTTTTCCTGCATCACTTACTGTCCCGGTTACTGTCTGACATTGGACTGATTCAGAGTGTGGGATTTTTCCTGCATCACTTACTGTCCCGGTCACTGTCTGACATTGGACTGATTCAGAGTGTGGGATTTTTCCTGCATCACTTACTGTCCCAGTCACTGTCTGACACTGTACTGATTCAGAGTGTGCGATTTTTCCTGCATCACTTACTGTCCCAGTCACTGTCTGACACTGTACTGATTCAGAGTGTGCGATTTTTCCTGCATCACTTACTGTCCCGGTCACTGTCTGACATTGGACTGATTCAGAGTGTGGGATTTTTCCTGCATCACTTACTGTCCCGGTTACTGTCTGACACTGTACTGATTCAGAGTGTGCGATTTTTCCTGCATCACTTACTGTCCTGGTCACTGTCTGACACTGTACTGATTCAGAGTGTGGGATTTTTCCTGCATCACTTACTGTCCCGGTTACTGTCTGACACTGTACTGATTCAGAGTGTGGGATTTTTCCTGCATCACTTATTGTCCCAGTCACTGTCTGACATTGTACTGATTCAGAGTGTGCGATTTTTCCTGCATCACTTACTGTCCCAGTCACTGTCTGACACTGTACTGATTCAGAGTGTGGGATTTTTCCTGCATCACTTACTGTCCCAGTCACTGTCTGACACTGTACTGATTCAGAGTGTGGGATTTTTCCTGCATCACTTACTGTCCCAGTTACTGTCTGACACTGTACTGATTCAGAGTGTGGGATTTTTCCTGCATCACTTACTGTCCCGGTCACTGTCTGACACTGTACTGATTCAGAGTGTGCGATTTTTCCTGCATCACTTACTGTCCCAGTCACTGTCTGACACTTTACTGATTCAGAGTGTGGGATTTTTCCTGCATCACTTACTGTCCCAGTCACTGTCTGACATTGGACTGATTCAGAGTGTGGGATTTTTCCTGCATCACTTACTGTCCCAGTCACTGTCTGACACTGTACTGATTCAGAGTGTGCGATTTTTCCTGCATCACTTACTGTTCTGGTCACTGTCTGACACTGTACTGATTCAGAGTGTGGGATTTTTCCTGCATCACTTACTGTCCCAGTCACTGTCTGACACTGTACTGATTCAGAGTGTGGGATTTTTCCTGCATCACTTACTGTCCCGGTCACTGTCTGACACTGTACTGATTCAGAGTGTGGAATTTTTCCTGCATCACTTACTGTTCTGGTCACTGTCTGACATTGGACTGATTCAGAGTGTGCGATTTTTCCTGCATCACTTACTGTCCCAGTCACTGTCTGACACTGTACTGATTCAGAGTGTGGGATTTTTCCTGCATCACTTACTGTCCCAGTCACTGTCTGACACTGTACTGATTCAGAGTGTGGGATTTTTCCTGCATCACTTACTGTCCCGGTCACTGTCTGACACTGTACTGATTCAGAGTGTGGAATTTTTCCTGCATCACTTACTGTTCTGGTCACTGTCTGACATTGGACTGATTCAGAGTGTGCGATTTTTCCTGCATCACTTACTGTCCCAGTCACTGTCTGACACTGTACTGATTCAGAGTGTGGGATTTTTCCTGCATCACTTACTGTCCCGGTCACTGTCTGACACTGTACTGATTCAGAGTGTGGAATTTTTCCTGCATCACTTACTGTTCTGGTCACTGTCTGACATTGGACTGATTCAGAGTGTGCGATTTTTCCTGCATCACTTACTGTCCCAGTCACTGTCTGACACTGTACTGATTCAGAGTGTGGGATTTTTCCTGCATCACTTACTGTCCCAGTCACTGTCTGACACTGTACTGATTCAGAGTGTGGGATTTTTCCTGCATCACTTACTGTCCCGGTCACTGTCTGACATTGGACTGATTCAGAGTGTGCGATTTTTCCTGCATCACTTACTGTCCCGGTTACTATCTGACACTGTACTGATTCAGAGTGTGGGATTTTTCCTGCATCACTTACTGTCCCGGTCACTGTCTGACATTGGACTGATTCAGAGTGTGGGATTTTTCCTGCATCACTTACTGTCCCAGTCACTGTCTGACACTGTACTGATTCAGAGTGTGCGATTTTTCCTGCATCACTTACTGTCCCGGTCACTGTCTGACACTGTACTGATTCAGAGTGTGGAATTTTTCCTGCATCACTTACTGTCCCGGTCACTGTCTGACACTGTACTGATTCAGAGTGTGGAATTTTTCCTGCATCACTTACTGTCCCGGTCACTGTCTGACACTGTACTGATTCAGAGTGTGGGATTTTTCCTGCATCACTTACTGTCCCGGTCACTGTCTGACACTGTACTGATTCAGAGTGTGGGATTTTTCCTGCATCACTTACTGTCCCAGTCACTGTCTGACACTGTACTGATTCAGAGTGTGGGATTTTTCCTGCATCACTTACTGTCCCGGTCACTGTCTGACATTGGACTGATTCAGAGTGTGCGATTTTTCCTGCATCACTTACTGTCCCGGTTACTGTCTGACACTGTACTGATTCAGAGTGTGCGATTTTTCCTGCATCACTTACTGTCCCGGTTACTGTCTGACATTGGACTGATTCAGAGTGTGGGATTTTTCCTGCATCACTTACTGTCCCGGTCACTGTCTGACATTGGACTGATTCAGAGTGTGGGATTTTTCCTGCATCACTTACTGTCCCAGTCACTGTCTGACACTGTACTGATTCAGAGTGTGCGATTTTTCCTGCATCACTTACTGTCCCAGTCACTGTCTGACACTGTACTGATTCAGAGTGTGCGATTTTTCCTGCATCACTTACTGTCCCGGTCACTGTCTGACATTGGACTGATTCAGAGTGTGGGATTTTTCCTGCATCACTTACTGTCCCGGTTACTGTCTGACACTGTACTGATTCAGAGTGTGCGATTTTTCCTGCATCACTTACTGTCCCGGTTACTGTCTGACACTGTACTGATTCAGAGTGTGCGATTTTTCCTGCATCACTTACTGTCCCGGTTACTGTCTGACACTGTACTGATTCAGAGTGTGCGATTTTTCCTGCATCACTTACTGTCCCAGTCACTGTCTGACACTGTACTGATTCAGAGTGTGCGATTTTTCCTGCATCACTTACTGTCCCGGTCACTGTCTGACATTGGACTGATTCAGAGTGTGGGATTTTTCCTGCATCACTTACTGTCCCGGTCACTGTCTGACATTGGACTGATTCAGAGTGTGGGATTTTTCCTGCATCACTTACTGTCCCAGTCACTGTCTGACACTGTACTGATTCAGAGTGTGCGATTTTTCCTGCATCACTTACTGTCCCAGTCACTGTCTGACACTGTACTGATTCAGAGTGTGCGATTTTTCCTGCATCACTTACTGTCCCGGTCACTGTCTGACATTGGACTGATTCAGAGTGTGGGATTTTTCCTGCATCACTTACTGTCCCGGTTACTGTCTGACACTGTACTGATTCAGAGTGTGGGATTTTTCCTGCATCACTTACTGTCCCAGTTACTGTCTGACACTGTACTGATTCAGAGTGTGGGATTTTTCCTGCATCACTTACTGTCCCGGTCACTGTCTGACACTGTACTGATTCAGAGTGTGCGATTTTTCCTGCATCACTTACTGTCCCAGTCACTGTCTGACACTTTACTGATTCAGAGTGTGGGATTTTTCCTGCATCACTTACTGTCCCAGTCACTGTCTGACATTGGACTGATTCAGAGTGTGGGATTTTTCCTGCATCACTTACTGTCCCAGTCACTGTCTGACACTGTACTGATTCAGAGTGTGCGATTTTTCCTGCATCACTTACTGTTCTGGTCACTGTCTGACACTGTACTGATTCAGAGTGTGGGATTTTTCCTGCATCACTTACTGTCCCAGTCACTGTCTGACACTGTACTGATTCAGAGTGTGGGATTTTTCCTGCATCACTTACTGTCCCGGTCACTGTCTGACACTGTACTGATTCAGAGTGTGGAATTTTTCCTGCATCACTTACTGTTCTGGTCACTGTCTGACATTGGACTGATTCAGAGTGTGCGATTTTTCCTGCATCACTTACTGTCCCAGTCACTGTCTGACACTGTACTGATTCAGAGTGTGGGATTTTTCCTGCATCACTTACTGTCCCAGTCACTGTCTGACACTGTACTGATTCAGAGTGTGGGATTTTTCCTGCATCACTTACTGTCCCGGTCACTGTCTGACACTGTACTGATTCAGAGTGTGGAATTTTTCCTGCATCACTTACTGTTCTGGTCACTGTCTGACATTGGACTGATTCAGAGTGTGCGATTTTTCCTGCATCACTTACTGTCCCAGTCACTGTCTGACACTGTACTGATTCAGAGTGTGGGATTTTTCCTGCATCACTTACTGTCCCAGTCACTGTCTGACACTGTACTGATTCAGAGTGTGGGATTTTTCCTGCATCACTTACTGTCCCGGTCACTGTCTGACACTGTACTGATTCAGAGTGTGGAATTTTTCCTGCATCACTTACTGTTCTGGTCACTGTCTGACATTGGACTGATTCAGAGTGTGCGATTTTTCCTGCATCACTTACTGTCCCAGTCACTGTCTGACACTGTACTGATTCAGAGTGTGCGATTTTTCCTGCATCACTTACTGTCCCAGTCACTGTCTGACACTGTACTGATTCAGAGTGTGGGATTTTTCCTGCATCACTTACTGTCCCGGTCACTGTCTGACATTGGACTGATTCAGAGTGTGCGATTTTTCCTGCATCACTTACTGTCCCGGTTACTGTCTGACATTGGACTGATTCAGAGTGTGCGATTTTTCCTGCATCACTTACTGTCCCGGTTACTGTCTGACATTGGACTGATTCAGAGTGTGGGATTTTTCCTGCATCACTTACTGTCCCGGTCACTGTCTGACATTGGACTGATTCAGAGTGTGGGATTTTTCCTGCATCACTTACTGTCCCAGTCACTGTCTGACACTGTACTGATTCAGAGTGTGCGATTTTTCCTGCATCACTTACTGTCCCAGTCACTGTCTGACACTGTACTGATTCAGAGTGTGCGATTTTTCCTGCATCACTTACTGTCCCGGTTACTGTCTGACATTGGACTGATTCAGAGTGTGGGATTTTTCCTGCATCACTTACTGTCCCGGTTACTGTCTGACACTGTACTGATTCAG
>NW_027141631.1:0-32500 GCF_036365525.1 Heterodontus francisci | reverse complement strand
CCCACACACACACCCACACCCAGACACCCACACACACACACACACACACACACACACACACAGACACTCACACACACACACACACCACAACCCTTACATTGAGACCAAAATATATGCACAGACACACACACACACACACACACACACACTCACACACACAAACACACGCAGACACCAACACACACACCACAGCCCAGACACTGAGACTTATATATATGCACACACATAAACACACAAACACACACACCACAGCCCAGACATTGAGACTTATATATATGCACACACACACACACCCACACACACCACAGCCCAGATACTGAGCCTTATATACGTGCACACACACACACACATCACACACACACACACAACACAGCCCAGACACTGATACCTATCTATATGCACACACACACACACCACAGCCCACAGCCCAGACACTGACACTTATAAATATGCACACACACACACACACACACACACACCACATCCCAGACACTGAGACTTATATATATGCACACACACACGCACATCACAGCGCAGACATTTTGACTTATATATATGCACACACACCAGAACCCAGGCACTGATATACATATATATATATTCTTTCTTTTGGGCCTCCTTATCTCGAGAGACAATGGATACGCGCCTGGAGGTGGTCAGTAGTTTGTGAAGCAGCGCCTGGAGTGGCTATAAAGGCCAATTCTGGAGTGACAGGCTCTTCCACAGGTGCTGCAGAGAAATTTGTTTGTTGGGGCTGTTGCACAGTTGGCTCTCCCCTTGCGCCTCTGTCTTTTTTCCTGCCAACTACTAAGTCTCTTCGACTCGCCACAATTTAGCCCTGTCTTTATGGCTGCCCGCCAGCTCTGGCGAATGCTGGCAACTGACTCCCACGACTTGTGATCAATGTCACACGATTTCATGTCGCGTTTGCAGACGTCTTTATAACGGAGACATGGACGGCCGGTGGGTCTGATACCAGTGGCGAGCTCGCTGTACAATGTGTCTTTGGGGATCCTGCCATCTTCCATGCGGCTCACATGGCCAAGCCATCTCAAGCGCCGCTGACTCAGTAGTGTGTATAAGCTGGGGATGTTGGCCGCTTCAAGGACTTCTGTGTTGGAGATATAGTCCTGCCACCTGATGCCAAGTATTCTCCGAAGGCAGCGAAGATGGAATGAATTGAGACGTCGCTCTTGGCTGGCATACGTTGTCCAGGCCTCGCTGCCGTAGAGCAAGGTACTGAGGACACAGGCCTGATACACTCGGACTTTTGTGTTCCGTGTCAGTGCGCCATTTTCCCACACTCTCTTGGCCAGTCTGAACATAGCAGTGGAAGACTTACCCATGCGCTTGTTGATTTCTGCATCTAGAGACAGGTTACTGGTGATAGTTGAGCCTAGGTAGGTGAACTCTTGAACCACTTCCAGAGCGTGGTCGCCAATATTGATGGATGGAGCATTTCTGACATCCTGCCCCATGATGTTCGTTTTCTTGAGGCTGATGGTTAGGCCAAATTCATTGCAGGCAGACGCAAACCTGTCGATGAGACTCTGCAGGCATTCTTCAGTGTGAGATGTTAAAGCAGCATCGTCAGCAAAGAGGAGTTCTCTGATGAGGACTTTCCGTACTTTGGACTTCGCTCTTAGACGGGCAAGGTTGAACAATCTGCCCCCTGATCTTGTGTGGAGGAAAATTCCTTCTTCAGAGGATTTGAACGCATGTGAAAGCAGCAGGGAGAAGAAAATCCCAAAAAGTGTGGGTGCGAGAACACAGCCCTGTTTCACACCACTCAGGATAGGAAAGGGCTCTGATGAGGAGCCACCATGTTGAATTGTGCCTTTCATATTGTCATGGAATGAGGTGATGATACTTAGTAGCTTTGGTGGACATCCGATCTTTTCTAGTAGTCTGAAGAGACCACGTCTGCTGACGAGGTCAAAGGCTTTGGTGAGATCAATGAAAGCAATGTAGAGGGGCATCTGCTGTTCACGGCATTTCTCCTGTATCTGACGAAGGGAGAACAGCATGTCAATAGTCGATCTCTCTGCACGAAAGCCACACTGTGCCTCAGGGTAGACGCGCTCGGCCAGCTTCTGGAGCCTGTTCAGAGCGACTCGAGCAAAGACTTTCCCCACTATGCTGAGCAGGGAGATTCCACGGTAGTTGTTGCAGTCACCGCGGTCACCTTTGTTTTTATAGAGGGTGATGATGTTGGCATCGCGCATGTCCTGGGGTACTGCTCCCTCGTCCCAGCACAGGCATAGCAGTTCATGTAGTGCTGAGAGTATAGCAGGCTTGGCACTCTTGATTATTTCAGGGGTAATGCTGTCCTTCCCAGGGGCTTTTCCGCTGGCTAGGGAATCAATGGAATCACTGAGTTCCGATTTGGTTGGCTGTATGTCCAGCTCATCCATGACTGGTAGAGGCTGGGCTGCATTGAGGACAGTCTCAGTGACAGCATTCTCCCTGGAGTACAGTTCAAGGTAGTGCTCAACCCAGCGGTCCATCTGTTTGCGTTGGTCAGTGATTATGTCCCCCGATTTAGATTTGAGGGGGGTGATCTTCTTGATGGTTGGCCCAAGAGCTCTCTTCATGCCATCATACATTCCTCTGATGTTTCCGGTGTCTGAGGCCAGCTGAATATGACTGCATAGGTGTTGCCAGTAGTCGTTTGCGCAACGCCTAGCTGTTCTTTGTGCAGTACTTCTGGCTGCTTTAAGTGCTGTGGATGTTAAATCGCTGGGGGCTTTCTTGTAGTTCAAAAGTGCAACGCGCTTAGCGGCTATGACAGGTTCCAGCTCTTCATTATGAGATTGAAACCAGTCTGCATTTCTCTTCGCACTTTTGCCGTAGGTGGTCAAAGCTGACTCATAGATGGCGTCTCTGATGTGGGCCCACTTGGTCTCAGCATCCCCTGTGGGAGTGTTTTGAAGGGCTGTTACAAGTGAATTTAGAAATTTTTGTAACAGCTGTGGGTGAGAAATTCTGCTCGTGTTGATGCGCGGGTGGCCCTTCTGCTTGGAATGATGCAACTTCTTTGGTCTGAGTCTAACCTTGCTGCACACCAGGGAGTGGTCGGTGTCGCAGTCCGCACTGTGGAAGCTGCGTGTGATTTGAACACTGTTTAAGGCGGCTCGCCTTGTGACAATGAGGTCTAGCTGGTGCCAACGACGTGATCTTGGGTGCCTCCATGAAACCTGGTGACAGGGTTTAGTGTGAAAGAACGAGTTGGTGATGCAGAGGTTATGATAGGTACACAACTCAAGCAGTCTCTGCCCGTTCTCATTCATCCTTCCAACGCCATAGCGCCCAAGGCAGGAGGGCCATGAGTCATGGTCGGCCCCAACCCTGGCATTAAAGTCCCCCAGCAGGAATAGGTGTTCGGTGTTGGGGATGCTGCTAATGATGTTATGGAGTTGTTCATAGAACTGGTCTTTAGCTTCAGGTGAGGAACAGAGTGTTGGAGCATAGATGCTGAGTAGGTGTACTGGACCAGAGGTGGTGAGCAGTCGGATGGACAGGATGCGTTCCAAGCCATTTGAGGGAGGCTCTATCATATATATATATATATATATACACACACACTCTGTCTATCTGACACTCACACACACACACGTTCTCTCTCTCTCTCACACACACTTTCTCTCTCTCGCTCGCTCGCATGAACTCTCACAGGCACACACACACACACACATTCTCTCTCACACACACACACTTGCTGAAACACATTCTCTCAAATACGCACACACCCTCTTTCTCTCTCTCTCTCTCTCTCTCTGACACACACACACAGATCACACCACAGGCATTCAGACAGAGTCTCTCAGTCAGTTCAACATTTAACTCTCTGTACCAGACCACAGTGCTGCAGATGCTAGAAATCTGAAATAAGAAAAGAAAATGCTGGAAATACTCAGCAGGTCTGGCAGGACGTTTTGAGAAAGAAACAGAGTTTAATGTTTCAGGTCGGTGACCCTTCATCAGATCTGGGAGTGATTAGAGATGGAAAATTCTTTAAACTAGATGGGGAAGTGAGGGAGGGGGAGGATTATGATCAACATTCAGTTTAACAATTTCAAAACCATCCTTTTATTATTTAATCTCTCCTGTCTTCCACTGTATCACTGATCTTCCCATTTGTTCATTCAGGTCCAATCATTCAGTGGATTCCTGGATACAGGAACACATTTATAAATCTCAATCAGTCCTCAATCAAATTGGTAACTTTGCTCCAGTCTGATTTATAATTTCTCTGTTTATTTCTCTTCCTCACAGTTAACTTGCTGACGATTGGGATCCTGTCTCGGGGAAAGTGCGGTCTCTCCAAATGCGTCACTCGGTACCTGGTGGCCATGTCAGCGGCGGATCTACTGGTCATTATCCTGGACCTGATATTCAGACACATTCCCATTCTTTATCGGGAACAGTTTCTGTTCCTGTATTCCATCCCCTTGTGTAATATCCACGCTGTCCTGCTTTACACAGTCACAGACTGTTCTGTCTGGTTCACCGTCACATTCACCTTTGATCGATTTGTGGCCATTTGTTGTCAGAATCTGAAAAGTAAATATTGCAGTGAGAAAACATCGGCTGTGGTTGTGGGAACAGTGAGTGTGCTGAGCTGTTTAAAGAACATCTTCTGGTATTTTATGTTCACGGGTCAGTATTTGCTGGTGAACAATCCCTGGTTTTGTTGGGCAACAGAGGATGTTTATTATTCTCGTGTCTGGGGAACAATCGAGTTTCTCCACAACATTCTAACCCCGGTCATCCCATTTGTGCTGATTCTGCTGCTCAACGCTCTCACCGTCAGACACATTTTAGTGAGCAGCAGAGGACGCAGGAGACTCCGGGCTCACAGCAGTGGGGAGAGTCACAGAGACGCCGAGATGGAGAGTCGAAGGAAATCTATCATTTTACTGTTAGTTATCTCTGGGAATTTCATGCTGTTGTGGGCCCTGTTAATGGCGTATTCGATATGGAGCCGGATGTTCTATTTGGGTTATCGGTCTGTTATTCTCCCTGGGTTTCTGCGGGAATTGTCCTTCATGCTCCAGCTCCTGAGCTGCTCCACAAACACTGCGATTTACGCCGTGACCCAGACTCAGTTCAGAGAGCAGGTGAAGAATGTGCTGAAATATCCCTTTACTACAATTGTTAAATTAATTCGCTAATCAGAGGAGGGGGGGGGGTCTGTCACCATGGAGACAGAGCGGGGGAGGGGCTTCTCACCATGGAGACAGAGCGGGGGCGGGGCCTGTCACCATGGAGACAGAGCGGGGAGGGGCCTGTCATCATGGAGGCAGAGCGGGGAAGGGGCCTGTCACCACGGAGACAGAGCGGGGGAGGGGCATGTCACCATGGAGACAGAGCGGGGGAGGGGACTGTCACCATGGAGACAGAGCGGGGGAGGGGCCTGTCACCATGGAGATAGAGCGGGGGAGGGGACTGACATCATGGAGACAGAGCGGGGGAGGTGACTGACATCATGGAGACAGAGCGGGGGAGGGGCCTGTCACCATGGAGACAGAGCGGGGGAGCGGACTGTCACCATGGAGGCAGAGCGGGGAAGGGGCCTGTCACCACGGAGACAGAGCGGGGGAGGGGCATGTCACCATGGAGACAGAGCGGGATAGGGGACTGTCACCATGGAGACAGAGCGGGGGAGGGGCCTGTCACCATGGAGATAGAGCGGGGGAGGGGAATGACATCATGGAGACAGAGCGGGGGAGGGGACTGACATCATGGAGACAGAGCGGGGGAGGGGCCTGTCACCATGGAGACAGAGCGGGGGAGCGGACTGTCACCATGGTGACAGAGCGGGGGAGGGGACTGTCACCATGGAGACAGAGCGGGGGAGGGGCCTGTTACCATGGAGACAGAGCGGGGGAGGGGACTGACATCATGGAGATAGAGCGGGGGAGGGGCCTGTCACCATGGAGACAGAGCGGGGGAGCGGACTGTCACCATGGCGACAGAGCGGGATAGGGGACTGTCACCATGGAGACAGAGCGGGGGAGGGGCCTGTCAACATGGACACCGAGCGGGGCGGGGCCTGTTTGCACGGTGACGGGTAGTGGGGGGCGAGGTCTGTTTCCAGTGTGACGAGGTGGGGGCGGGGTCTGTTTCCGGGGTGACGGAGGTGTGGGGGCGTGGTCTGTTTCCAGAGTGACGGAGGAGCCGGGGCGGTGTCTATTTCCAAGGTGACGTGGTGGGCGGAGTCTGTTTCCAGTGTGACGAGGTGGGGGCGGGGTATGTTTCCAGGGTGACAGGGAGTGGGGGCGGGGTCAGTTTCCAAAGTGACGGGGAGTGGGGGCGGGGTCTGTTTCCAGAGTGACGGCGAATGTGGGCGGGGTCTGTTTCCAGAGTGACGGGAGTGGGGGCGGGGTCTGTTTCCAGGGTGACGGGAGTGGGGGCGGTGTCTGTTTCCAGGGTGACGGGGAGTGGGGGCGGGGTCTGTTTCCAAAGAGATGGGGAGTGGGGGTGGGGTCTGTTTCCAGAGTGACGGCGAATGTGGGCGGGGTCTGTTTCCAGAGTGACGGGAGTGGGGGCAGGGTCTGTTTCCAGGGTGACGGGAGTGGGGGCAGTGTCTGTTACCAAGGAGACGGGGAGTGGGGGCGGGGTCTGTTTCCAGAGTGCCGGCGAATGGGGGCGGGGTCTGTTACCAGAGTGACGGGAGAGGGGGCGGGGTCTGTTTCCAGGGTGACGGGAGTGGGGGCGGGGACTGTTTCCAAGGTAATGGCAACTGGGGGCGGGGTCTGTTCCCAGGGTGACGGGAGTGGGTCGGGGTCTGTTTCCAGAGAGACGGGAGTGGGGGTGGGGTCTGTTTCCGGAGTGACGGAAGTGGGGGCGGGGTCTGTTTCCAAGGTGACGGGAGTGGGGGCGGCGTCTGTTACCAGGGTGACGGGTGTGGGGGCGGGTTCTGTTTCCAGAGTGACGGGAGTAGGGGCGGGGTCTGTTTCCAGAGTGACGGGAGTGGGGGCGGGGTCTGTTTCCAGGGTGACGGGAGTAGGGGCGGGGTCTGTTTCCAGAGTGACGGGAGTAGGGGCGGGGTCTGTGTCCAGAGTGACGGGAGTGGGGGCGGGGTCTGTTTCCAGGGTGACGGGAGTAGGGGCGGGTTCTGTTTCCAGAGTGACGGGAGTAGGGGCGGAGTCTGTGTCCAGAGTGACGGGAGTGGGGGCAGTGTCTGTTACCAAGGAGACAGGGAGTGGGGGCGGGGTCTGTTTCCAGAGTACCGGCGAATGGGGGCGGGGTCTGTTACCAGAGTGACGGGAGAGGGGGCGGGGTCTGTTTCCAGGGTGACGGGAGTGGGGGCGGGGACTGTTTCCAAGGTAATGGCAACTGGGGGCGGGGTCTGTTCCCAGGGTGACGGGAGTGGGTCGGGGTCTGTTTCCAGAGAGACGGGAGTGGGGGTGGGGTCTGTTTCCGGAGTGACGGAAGTGGGGGCGGTGTCTGTTTCCAGGGTGACGGGGAGTGGGGGCGGGGTCTGTTTCCAAAGAGATGGGGAGTGGGGGTGGGGTCTGTTTCCAGAGTGACGGCGAATGTGGGCGGGGTCTGTTTCCAGAGTGACGGGAGTGGGGGCAGGGTCTGTTTCCAGGGTGACGGGAGTGGGGGCAGTGTCTGTTACCAAGGAGACGGGGAGTGGGGGCGGGGTCTGTTTCCAGAGTGCCGGCGAATGGGGGCGGGGTCTGTTACCAGAGTGACGGGAGAGGGGGCGGGGTCTGTTTCCAGGGTGAAGGGAGTGGGGGCGGGGACTGTTTCCAAGGTAATGGCAACTGGGGGCGGGGTCTGTTCCCAGGGTGACGGGAGTGGGTCGGGGTCTGTTTCCAGAGAGACGGGAGTGGGGGTGGGGTCTGTTTCCGGAGTGACGGAAGTGGGGGCGGGGTCTGTTTCCAAGGTGACGGGAGTGGGGGCGGCGTCTGTTACCAGGGTGACGGGTGTGGGGGCGGGTTCTGTTTCCAGAGTGACGGGAGTAGGGGCGGGGTCTGTTTCCAGAGTGACGGGAGTGGGGGCGGGGTCTGTTTCCAGGGTGACGGGAGTAGGGGCGGGGTCTGTTTCCAGAGTGACGGGAGTAGGGGCGGGGTCTGTGTCCAGAGTGACGGGAGTGGGGGCGGGGTCTGTTTCCAGGGTGACGGGAGTAGGGGCGGGTTCTGTTTCCAGAGTGACGGGAGTAGGGGCGGAGTCTGTGTCCAGAGTGACGGGAGTGGGGGCAGTGTCTGTTACCAAGGAGACAGGGAGTGGGGGCGGGGTCTGTTTCCAGAGTACCGGCGAATGGGGGCGGGGTCTGTTACCAGAGTGACGGGAGAGGGGGCGGGGTCTGTTTCCAGGGTGACGGGAGTGGGGGCGGGGACTGTTTCCAAGGTAATGGCAACTGGGGGCGGGGTCTGTTCCCAGGGTGACGGGAGTGGGTCGGGGTCTGTTTCCAGAGAGACGGGAGTGGGGGTGGGGTCTGTTTCCGGAGTGACGGAAGTGGGGGCGGGGTCTGTTTCCAAGGTGACGGGAGTGGGGGCGGCGTCTGTTACCAGGGTGACGGGTGTGGGGGCGGGGTCTGTTTCCAGTGTGACAGGAGTGGGGGCGGAGGCCTGTTTCCAGAGTGATGGGAGTAGGGGCGGGGTCTGTTTCCGGGGTGACGGAAGTGGGGGCGGGGTCTGTTTCCAGGGTGACGGGACTGGGGGCGGGTTCTGTTTCCAGAGTGACGGGAGTAGGGGCGGGGTCTGTTTCCAGAGTGACGGGAGTGGGGGCGGGGTCTGTTTCCAGGGTGACGGGAGTAGGGGCGGGGTCTGTTTCCAGAGTGACGGGAGTAGGGGCGGGGTCTGTGTCCAGAGTGACGGGAGTGGGGGCGGGGTCTGTTTCCAGGGTGACGGGAGTAGGGGCGGGTTCTGTTTCCAGAGTGATGGGAGTAGGGGCGGAGTCTGTGTCCAGAGTGACGGGAGTGGGGCGGGGTCTGTTTCCAGAGTGACGGGAGTGGGGGCGGGGTCTTTGTCCAGAATGACGGGAGTAGGGGCGAGGTCTGTTTCCAGAGTGACGGGAGTGGGGGCGGGGTCTGTTTCCAGAGTGACGGGAGTGGGGCGGGGTCTGTTTCCCAGGTGACGGGAGTGGGGCGGGGTCTGTTTCCAAGGTGATGGGAGTGGGGGCGGGGTCTGTTTCCAGAGTGACGGGAGTGGGGGCAGGGTCTGTTTTCAGAGTGACGGGAGTGGGGGCGGGGTCTCTTTCCAGAGTGACGTGAGTGGGGGCGGGGTCTCTTTCCAGAGTGATGGGAGTGGGGGCGTGGTCTGAATCTTTGATTCTTTTATAATCCCTTTCAAACGAAAAGAATCCTGATAATTTTTGATAATTCTTTATAATAATTTATAAACATTTACTGACATTTACAACCTTTATAAACTGTTTATAATTCTTCCTCTCACTTTGTAAATCTTTATAATCTTTATGATTGTCTGCGATTTATTCTCCTTTATGAGACTTTATTCTCATTTATAATCTGTTACATTCAGTGCCCTGGACAGAAAACATTGAAAATGATCCCCGTGGATTACTCTCAATTCAAACAGATCACAGTGTATATCATTTAAAATGGCAGCAGCACATGTCACGTAAAATGGCCGCAGTGAAGGTGACATCAAACAGACCACAGAGCACATCATTTAGAATGGCCACAGCACATGTCGCTTAAAATGGCCGCTGTGAAGGTGACATCAAACAGACCACAGTGCATATCATTTAAAATGGCCGTACCACATGTCGCGTAAAATGGCCGCAGTGAAGGTGACATCAAACAGACCACAGAGCATATCATTGAAAATGGACGCAGTGACGGTGACATCAAACAGACCACAGTGCATATCATTTAAAATGGCCGTACCACATGTCACGTAAAATGGCCGCAGTGAAGGTGACATCAAACAGACCACAGAGCATAACATTTAAAATGGCCGTACCACATGTCACATAAAATGGCCGCAGTGAAGGTGACATCAAACAGACCACAGAGCATATCATTGAAAATGGACGCAGTGACGGTGACATCAAACAGACCACAGTGCATATCATTTAAAATGGCCGTACCACATGTCACGTAAAATGGCCGAAGTGAAGGTGACATCAAACAGACCACATAGCATAACATTTAAAATGGCCGTACCACATGTCACGTAAAATGGCCGCAGTGAAGGTGACATCAAACAGACCACAGAGCATATCATTGAAAATGGACGCTGTGACGGTGACATCAAACAGACCACAGTGCATATCATTTAAAAAGGCCGTACCACATGACACGTAAAATGGGCGCAGTGAAGGTGACATCAAACAGACCACAGAGAACATCATTTAGAATGGCCACAGCACATGTCGCTTAAAATGGCCGCTGTGAAGGTGACATCAAACAGACCACAGTGCATATCATTTAAAATGGCCGTACCACAAGTCACGTAAAATGGCGGCAGTGAAGATGACATCAAACAGACCACAGAGCACATCATTTAGAATGGCCGCTGCACATGTCGCTTAAAATGGCCGCTGTGCAGGTGACATCAAACAGACAACAGTGCATATCATCATATCGAAGTGGCCTTTGTTAAAACCAGCTGGAGTGGTACTGAGTCCCACACACACACCAGGAAACAGCCAATTCAATCCAGACCTCTATTAATGCCAGCTGGAGTGGTACTGAGCCCCACTCACACACCAGATAAGAGCCAATTTAATTTGAGCCTATATCAATACCAGCTGGAGTGGTACTGAGGCTCATTCACACACCGGGAAAGAACCAATTCAATCCAGGCCCCTATTAATACCAGCTGGAGTAAAATTAACGCCCATTTTCACACCAGGAAAGAGCCAATTCAATCCAGGTCTCTATTAATACCAGCTGGAGTGGTACTGAGTACCACTGACACACCAGGAAAGAGCCAATTCAATGCACACCATTATTAATACCAGTTGGAGTGGTACTGAGCCCCACTCACACACCAGGAAAAAGCCAATTACAGCCAGAACGCAATTGATACCAGCTGGAGTGGTACTGAGCCCCACTCACACACCAGGAAAGAGGCAATTCAATCCAGGCTTCTATTAATACCAGCTGGAGTGGTACTGTGTCCCACTGACACACCACGAAAGAGGCAATTCAATCCAGGCTTCTATTAATACCAGCCGGAGTGGGACTGAGTCCAACACACACAACCAGGAAAGAGCCAAATCAATCCAGACCTCTGGTAATACCAGCTGGAGTGGAACTGAGTCCCACTCACACACCAGTAAGAGTCAATTTAAACCATGCCTCTATTAATACCAGCTGGAGTGGAACTGAGTCCCACTCACACACCAGGAAAGAGACAATTCAATCCAGACCTCTATTAATACCAGCTGGAGTGGAACTGACTCCCACACACACACCAGGAAAGAGTCAATTCAGACCAGGCCTCTATTAATAGCGACTGGAGTTGGACTGAGCCCCACTCACACCAGGAAAGAGTCAATTCAAACCAGGCCTCTATTAATACTAGCTGGAGTGGTACTGAGTCCCACTCACACACCAGGAAAGTGCCAATTGAAACCAAAATTCTATTATTCCCAGCTGGAGTGGTACTGAGTCTCACTCACACACCACGAAAGAATCAATTCAAACCAGGTTTCTCTTGAAACCAGCTGGAGTGGTACTGAGTCTCACTGAAATACAAGGAAAGAGCGAATTCATTCCAAACCTCTATTAACAGCAGCTGAAGTGGTACTGAGCCCCACTCACTCATCAGGAAGGAGGAAATTCAATCCAGGTTTCTATTAATACCAGCTGGAGTGGTACTGAGTCCCACTCACACACCAGGAAGGAGACAATTCAATCCAGGCCTCTAATAACAGCAGCTGAAGTGGTACTGTGTCCCACTCACACACCAGGAAAGAGGCAATTCAATCCAGGCTTCTATTAATACCAGCTGGAGTGGTACTGTGTCCCACTGACACACCACGAAAGAGGCAATTCAATCCAGGCTTCTATTAATACCAGCCGGAGTGGGACTGAGTCCAACACACACACCAGGAAAGAGCCAAATCAATCCAGACCTCTGGTAATATCAGCTGGAGTGGAACTGAGTCCCACTCACACACCAGGAAAGTGCCAATTCAATCCAGACCTCTATTAATACCAGCTGGAGTGGAACTGAGTCCCACTCACACACCAGCAAGAGTCAATTTAAACCATGCCTCTATTGATACCAGCTGGAGTGGGACTGAGCCCCACTCACACACCAGGAAAGAGTCAATTCAAACCAGGCCTCTATTATTCCCAGCTGGAGTGGTACTGAGTCTCACTGAAACACCAGGAAAGAGCGAATTCATTCCAAACCTCTATGAACAGCAGCTGAAGTGGTACTGAGCCCCACTCACACACCAGGAAGGAGCCAATTCAATCCAGGCCTCTATTAACAGCAGCTGAAGTGGTACTGTGTCCCATTCACACACCAGGAAAGAGGCAATTCAATCCAGGCTTCTATTAATACCAGCTGGAGTGGTACTGTGTCCCACTGACACACCAGGAAAAAGGCAATTCAATCCAGGATTCTATTAATACAAGCCGGAGTGGGACTGAGTCCATCTCACGCACCAGGAAAGAGCCAAATCAATCCAGACCTCGAATAATACCAGCGGGAGTGGTACTGAGCCCCACTCACACACCAGGAAAGAGCCAATTCCAACCAGGCCTCTATTAATACCAGCTGGAGTGATACTGGGTCCCACTCTCACACCAGGACAGATCCAATTCAATCCAGGCCTCTATTAATACCGGATGGAGTGGTACTGAGCCCAACTCACACACCAGGAAAGAGTCAATTCAAATCAGGCCTCTATTAATACCAGCTGGAGAGGAACTGAGAGACACACACACACCAGGAATGTGCCAATTGAAACCAAATTTCTATTATTCCCAGCTGGAGTGGTACTGAGTCCCACCCACACACCAGTAAGAGTCAATTTAAACCAGGTTTCTCTTGAAACCAGCTGGAGTGGTACTGAGTCTCACTGAGACACCAGGAAAGAGCGAATTCATTCCAAACCTCTATTAACAGCAGCTGAAGTGGGACTGAGCCCCACTCACTCACCAGGAAGGAGCCAATTCAATCGAGGTTTCTATTAATAGCAGCTGGAGTGGTACGGAGACCCACTCACAGACCAGGAAGGAATCAATTCAATCCAGGCCTCTATTAACAGCAGCTGAAGTGGTACTGTGTCCCACTCACAGACCAGGAAAGAGCCAAATCAATCCAGACCTCGAATAATGCTTCAGGCGGGATAGAGAGGGAGGTAAAAGGGGTGGAGGAGTTGCATTACTGGTCAAAGAGGATATCACAGCTGTGCTGAAGGAGGGCACGATGGAGGACTCGAGCAGTGAGGCAATATGGACAGAACTCAGAAATAGGAAGGGTGCGGTAACAATGTTTTGGCTGTACTACAGGCCTCCCAACAGCGAGCCTGAGATAGAGGTACAGATATGTAAACAGATTATGGAAAGATGTAGGAGGAACAGGGTGGTGGTGATAGGAGATTTTAATTTTCCCAACATTGACTGGGATTCACTTAGTGTTAGAGGTCTAGATGGAGCAGAATTTGTAAGGAGCATCCAGGAGGGTTTTCTAGAGCAGTATGTAAATAGTCCAACTCGAGAAGGGGCCATACTGGACCTGGTGTTGGGGAATGAGCCCGGCCAGGTTGTTGAAGTTTCAGTAGGGGACTACTTTGGGAATAGTGATCACAATTCCGTAAGCTTTAAAATACTCATGGACAAAGACGAGAGTGGTCCTAAAGGAAGAGTGCTAAATTGGGGGAAGGCCAACTATACCAAAATTCGGCAGGAGCTGGGGAATGTAGATTGTGAGCAGCTGTTTGAAGGGAAATCCACATTTGATATGTGGGAGGCTTTTAAAGAGAGGTTGATTAGCGTGCAGGAGAGACTTGTTCCTGTGAAAATGAGGGATAGAAATGGCAAGATTAGGGAACCATGGATGACAGGTGAAATTGTGAGACGAGCAAAGAGGAAAAAGGAAGCATACATAAGGTCCAGGCGGCTGATGAAAGACGAAGCTTTGAAAGAATATCGGGAATGTAGGACCAATCTGAAACGAGGAATTAAGAGGGCCAAAAGGGGTCATGAAATATCTTTAGCAAACAGGGTTAAGGAAAATCCCAAAGCCTTTTATTCATATATAAGGAGAAAGAGGGTAACTAGAGAAAGGATTGGCCCACGAAAGAACAAAGGAGGAATGTTATGCTTGGACTCAGAGAAAATGGGTGAGATTATAAACGAGTACTTTGCTTCGGTATTCACCGAGGAGAGGGACATGACGGATGTTGAGGTTAGGAACAGATGTTTGATTACTCTAGGTCAAGTCAGCATAAGGAGAGAGGAAGTGTTGGGTATTCTAAAGGGCATTAAGGTGGACAAGTCCCCAGGTCCGGATGGGATCTATCCCAGGTTACTCAGGGAAGCGAGAGAGGAAATATCTGGGGCCTTAACAGATATCTTTGCAGCATCCTTAAACACGGGTGAGGTCCCGGAGGACTGGGGAATTGATAATGTTGTCCCCTTGTTTAAAAAGGGTAGCAGGGATAATCCAGGTAATTATAGACCGGTGAGCCTGACGTCAGTGGTAGGGAAGCTGCTGGAGGAGATACTGAGGGATAGGATCTATTCCCATTTGGAAGAAAATGGGCTTATCAGTGATAGGCAACATGGTTTTGTGCAGGGAAGGTCATGTCTTGCCATCTTTTTAGAATTCTTTGAGGAAGTGACAAAGTTGATTGATGAGGGAAGGGCTGTCGATGTCATATACATGGACTTCAGTAAGGTGTTTGATAAGGTTCCCCATGGCAGGCTGATGGAGAAAGTGAAGGCGCATGGGGTCCAATGTGTACCAGCTCGATGGATAAAGAACTGGCTGGGCAACAGGAGACAGAGAGTAGCAGTAGAAGGGAGTTTCTCAAAATGGAGACGTGTGACCAGTGGTGTTCCACAGGGATCCGTGCTGGGACCACTGTTGTTTGTGATATACATTAATGATTTGGAGGAAAGTATAGGTGGACTGATTAGCAAGTTTGCAGACGACACTAAGATTGGTGGAGTAGCAGATAGTGAAGGGGACTGTCAGAGAATACAGCAGAATATAGATAGATTGGAGAGTTGGGCAGAGAAATGGCAGATGGAGTTCAATCAGGGCAAATGCGAGGTGATGCATTTGGGAAGATCCAGTTCAAGAGTGAACTATACAGTAAATGGAAAAGTCCTGGGGAAAATTGATGTCCAGAGAGATTTGGGTGTTCAGGTCCACTGTTCCCTGAAGGTGGCAACGCAGGTAAATAGAGTGGTCAAGAAGGCATACGGCATGCTTTCCTTCATCGGACAGGGTATTGAGGACAAGAGTTGGCAGGTCATGTTACAGTTGTATACGACTTTGGTTTGGCCACATTTGGAATACTGCGTGCAGTTCTGGTCGCCACATTACCAAAAGGATGTGGATTCTTTGCAGAGGGTGCAGAGGAGGTTCACCAGGATGTTGCCTGGTATGGAGGGCGCTAGCTATGAAGAGAGGTTGAGTGGATTAGGATTATTTTCATTAGAAAGACGGAGGTTGAGGGGGGACCTGATTGAGGTGTACGAAATCATGAGAGGTATAGACAGGGTGGATAGCAAGAGGCTTTTTCCCAGAGTGGGGGATTCAATTACTAGAGGACACGAGTTCAAAGTGAAAGGGGAAAAGTTTAGGGGGGATATGCGTGGAAAGTTCTTTACGCAGAGGGTGGTGGGTGCCTGGAATGCGTTACCAGCGGAGGTGGTAGATGCGGACACGATGGCGTCTTTTAAGATGTATCTAGTCAGATACATGAATGGGCAGGAAGAAAAGAGATACAGACCCTTAGAAAATAGGCGACATGTTTAGATAGAGGATCTGGATAGGCGCAGGCTTGGAGGGCCGAAGGGCCTGTTCCTGTGCTGTAATTTTCTTTGTTCCCTTTGTTCTTTGTAATACCAGCTGGAGTGGTACTGAGTCCCACTCACACACCAAGAAAGAGGCAATTCAATCGAGGCTTCTACTAATACTAGCCGGAGTGGGACTGAGTCCCACTCACACACCAGGAAAGAGGCAATTCAATCCAGGCTTCTACTAAAACCAGCCGGAGTGGTACTGAGCCTCACTCACACACCAGGAAAGAGTCAATTCAAATCAGGCCTCTATTAATACCAGCTGGTGAGGTACTGAGTCCCACTCACACACCAGTAAGAATCAATTTAAACCAGGCCTCTATTAATACCAGCTGGAGTGGAACTGAGTCCCACGCACACACCAGGAAAGAGTCAATTCAAACCAGGCCCCTATTAATAGCAGCTGGACTGGTACTAAGCCCCACTCACACCCCAGGGAAGAGCCATTTCTATCCAGGCCTCTATTTATAGCGACTGGAGTGGGACTGAGCGCCACTCACACACCAGGAAAGAGTCAATTCATACCAGGCCTCTATTAATACCAGCTGGTGAGGTACTGAGACCCACTCACGCACCAGGAAAGAGTCAATTCAAACCAGGCCTCTATTAATAGCAGCTGGAGTGGTACTAAGCCCCACTCACACACCAGGAAAGAGGCAATTCAATCAAGGCTTCTACTAAAACCAGCCGGAGTGGTACTGAGCCTCATTCACACACCAGGAAAGAGAGAATTCCAACCAGGCCTCTATTAATACCAGCTGGAGTGATACTGGGTCCCACTCTCACACCAGAACAGAGCCAATTCAATCCAGGCCTCTATTAATACCGGCTGGAGTGGTACTGAGCCCCACTCATACGCCAGGAAAGAGCCAATTCAATCCAAGTTTCTATTAATACCAGCTGGAGTGGTACTGAGCCCCACTCACACACCAGGGAAGAGTCATTTCAATCCAGGCCTCCATTAAAAGCGACTGGAGTGGGACTGAGCCCCACTCACACACCAGGAAAGAGTCAATGCAAACCAAGTTTCTATTAATACCAGCTGGAGTGGTACTGAGCCCCACTCACACACCAGGGAAGAGTCATTTCAATCCAGGCCTCCATTAAAAGCGACTGGAGTGGGACTGAGCCCCACTCACACACAGGAAAGAGTCAATGCAAACCTGGACTCTATTAATATCAGCTGGAGTGGTACTGCGTCCCACTCACATACCAGGAAAGAGCCAATTCAATCCAGACCTCTTAATACCAGCTGGATTGTGACTGAGCCGCACTCACACACCAAGAAAGAGTCAATTCAATCCAGACCTCCATTAATACCAGCTGGAGTGGTACTGAGTCCCACTCACACACCAGGAAAGTTCCAATTGAAAGCAAATTTCTATTATTACCAGCTGGAGTGGTACTGAGTCTCACTCACACACCAGGAAAGAGTCAATTTAAACCAGGTTTCTCTTGAAACCAGCTGGAGTGGTACTGAGTCTCACTGAAACACCAGGAAAGAGCCAATTCATTCCAGACCTCTATTAACAGCGACTGAAATGGGACTGAGCACCACTCACTCACCAGGAAGGAGCCAATTCAATCCAGGATTCTATTAATACCAGCTGGAGTGGAACTGAGTCCAACTCACACACAAGGAAAGAGCTAGTTCAATCCAGGTCTCCATTAATACCAGCTGGAGTGGTACTGAGCCCCACACACATACCAGGAAAGAGCCATTGAAATCCAGGCCTCTATTAATAGCGACTGGAGTGGGACTGAGCCACACTCAAACACCAGGAAAGAGTCAATTCAAATCAGGCCTCTATTAATACCAGCTGGTGAGGTACTGAGTCCCACTCACACACCAGTAAGAATCAATTTAAACCAGGCCTCTATTAATACCAGCTGGAGTGGAACTGAGTCCCACTCACACACCAGGAAAGAGTCAATTCATACCAGGCCCCTATTACTAGCAGCTGGAGTGGTACTAAGCCCCACTCA
Source organism: Heterodontus francisci (assembly GCF_036365525.1). Lineage (NCBI taxonomy): Eukaryota > Metazoa > Chordata > Chondrichthyes > Heterodontiformes > Heterodontidae > Heterodontus > Heterodontus francisci. The sequence goes on along the minus strand of NW_027141631.1, from coordinate 14,541 downwards.
CACACCAGGGAAGAGCCATTTCAATCCAGGCCTCTATTTATAGCGACTGGAGTGGGACTGAGCCCCACTCACACACCAGGAAAGATTCAATTCATACCAGGCCTCTATTAATACCAGCTGGTGAGGTACTGAGACCCACTCACACACCAGGAAAGTGCCAATTCAATCCAGACCTCTTAATAACAGCTGGAGTGGGACTGAGCTCCACTCACACACCAGGAAAGAGTCAATTCAAACTAGGCCTGTATTAATATCAGCTGGAGTGGATCTGAGTCCCACTCTCACACCAGGAAAGTGCCAATTCAATCCAGACCTCTATTAATACCAGCTGGAGTGGAACTGAGTCCCACTCACACACCAGTAAGAGTCAATTTAATCCAGGCCTCTATTAATACCAGCTGGAGTGGAACTGAGTCCACTCACACACCAGGAAAGAGTCAATTCAAACCAGGCCTCTATTAATAGCAGCTGGAGTGGTACTAAGCCCCACTCACACACCAGGAAAGAGGCAATTCAATCCAGGCTTCTACTAAAACCAGCCGGAGTGGTACTGAGCCTCACTCACACACCAGGAAAGAGCGAATTCCAACCAGGCCTCTATTAATACCAGCTGGAGTGATACTGGGTCCCACTCTCACACCAGGACAGAGCCAATTCAATCCAGGCCTCTATTAATACAGGCTGGAGTGGTACTGAGCCCCACTCATACGCCAGGAAAGAGACAATTCAATCCAAGTTTCTATTAATACCAGCTGGAGTGGTACTGAGCCCCACTTACACACCAGGGAAGAGTCATTTCAATCCAGGCCTCTATTAAAAGCGACTGGAGTGGGACTGAGCCCCACTCACACACCAGGAAAGAGTCAATTCAAACCAGGACTCTATTAATATCAGCTGGAGTGGGACTGCGTCCCACTCACATACCAGGAAAGAGCCAATTCAATCCAGACCTCTTAATACCAGCTGGAGTGTGACTGAGCCGCACTCACACACCAAGAAAGAGTCAATTCAATCCAGACCTCCATTAATACCAGCTGGAGTGGTACTGAGTCCCACTCACACACCAGGAAAGTTCCAATTGAAAGCAAATTTCTATTATTACCAGCTGGAGTGGTACTGAGTCTCACTCACACACCAGGAAAGAGTCAATTTAAACCAGGTTTCTCTTGAAACCAGCTGGAGTGGTACTGAGTCTCACTGAAACACCAGGAAAGAGCCAATTCATTCCAGACCTCTATTAACAGCGACTGAAATGGGACTGAGCACCACTCACTCACCAGGAAGGAGCCAATTCAATCCAGGATTCTATTAATACCAGCTGGAGTGGAACTGAGTCCAACTCACACACAAGGAAACAGCTAGTTCAATCCAGGTCTCTATTAATACCAGCTGGAGTGGTACTGAGCCCCACACACATACCAGGAAAGAGCCATTTCAATCCAGGCCTCTATTAATAGCGACTGGAGTGGGACTGAGCCCCACTCAAACACCAGGAAAGAGTCAATTCAAATCAGGCCTCTATTAATACCAGCTGGTGAGGTACTGAGTCCCACTCACACACCAGTAAGAATCAATTTAAACCAGGCCTCTAGTAATACCAGCTGGAGTGGAACTGAGTCCCACTCACACACCAGGAAAGAGTCAATTCAAACCAGGCCTCTATTAATAGCAGCTGGAGTGGTACTAAGCCCCACTCACACACCAGGGAAGAGCCATTTCAATCCAGGCCTCTATTTATAGCGTCTGGAGTGGGACTGAGCTCCACTCACACACCAGGAAAGAGTCAATTCAAACCAGGCCTCTATTAATATCAGCTGGAGTGGATCTGAGTCCCACTCTCACACCAGGAAAGTGCCAATTCAATCCAGACCTCTATTAATACCAGCTGGAGTGGAACTGAGTCCCACTCACACACCAGTAAGAGTCAATTCAATCCAGATTACTATTAATACCAGCTGGAGTGGTACTGTGTCCCACTCACACACCAGAAAAGAGGCAATTCAATCCAGGCTTCTATTAATACCAGCTGGAGTGGGACTGAGTCCAACTCACACACCAGGAAAGAGCCAAATCAATCCAGACCTCGAATAATACCAGCTGGAGTGGTACTGAGCCCAACTCACACACCAGGAAAGAGCCAATTCCAACCAGGCCTCTATTAATACCAGCTGGAGTGATACTGGGTCCCACTCTCACACCAGGACAGAGCCAATTCAATCCAGGCCTCAGTTAATACCGGCTGGAGTGTTACTGAGCCCCACTCACACACCAGGAAAGAGTCAATTCAAACCAGGCCTCTATTAATACCAGATGGAGAGGAGCTGAGTCCCACTCACACACCAGGAATGTGCCAATTGAAACCAAATTTCTATTATTACCAGCTGGAGTGGTACTGAGTCCCACTCACACGTCAGGTAAGAGGCAATTCAATCCAGGTTTCTATTAATAGCGACTGGAGTGGGCCTGAGCCCCACTCACGCAACAGGAAAGAGCCACTTCAATCCAGACCTCTATTAATACCAGCTGGAGTGGTACTGAGTCCCACTCACACACCAGGAAAAGAGTCAATTCAAACCAGGCCTCTATTAATAGCAGCTGGAGTGGTACTAAGCCCCACTCACACACCAGGAAAGAGTCAATTCAATCCAGACCTCTATTAATACCAGCTGGAGTGGAACTGAGTCCACTCACACACCAGGGAAGAGCCATTTCAATCCAGGCCTCTATTTGTAGCGACTGGAGTTGTACTGAGCCCCACTCACACACCAGGGAAGAGCCATTTCAATCCAGGCCTCTATTTATCGCGACTGGAGTGGTACTGAGCCCCACTCACACACCAGGAATGTCCCAATGCGATCCGGACCTCTATTAATACCAGCTGGAGTAGAACTGAGTCCCACTCACACACCAGAAAGAGTCAATTTAAACCCGGTCTCTATTAATACCAGCTGGAGAGGTACTGAGCAGCACTCACCCACCAGGAAGGAGCCAATTCAATCCAGGATTCTATTAATACCAGCTGGAGTGGAACTGAGTCCCACTCACACACAAGGAAATATCTAGTTCAATCCAGGTCTCTATTAATACCGGCTGGAGTGGTACTGAGCCCCACTCACACACCAGGAAAGAGTCAATTAAAACCAGGCCTCTATTAATACCAGCTGGTGAGGTACTGAGTCCCATTCACACACCAGGAAAGTGCCAATTGAAACCAAAATTCTATTATTCCCAGGTGGAGTGGTATTGAGTCTCACTCACACACCAGGAAAGAGTCAATTCAAACCAGGTTTCTCTGGAAACCAGCTGGAGTGGTACTGAGTCTCACTGAAACACCAGGAAAGAGCGAATTCATTCCAAACCTTGATTAACAGATGCTGAAGTGGTACTGAGCCCCACTCACTCATCAGGAAGGAGAAAATTCAATCCAGGTTTCTATTAATACCAGCTGGAGTGGTACTGTGTCCCACTCACACACCAGAAAAGAGGCAATTCAATCCAGGCTTCTATTAATACCAGCTGGAGTGGGACTGAGTCCAACTCACACACCAGGAAAGAGCCAAATCAATCCAGACCTCGAATAATACCAGCTGGAGTGGTACTGATCCCAACTCACACACCAGGAAAGAGCCAATTCCAACCAGGCCTCTATTAATACCAGCTGGAGTGATACTGGGTCCCACTCTCACACCAGGACAGAGCCAATTCAATCCAGGCCTCAGTTAATACCGACTGGAGTGTTACTGAGCCCCACTCACACACCAGGAAAGAGTCAATTCAAACCAGGCCTCTATTAATACCAGATGGAGAGGAGCTGAGTCCCACTCACACACGAGGAATGTGCCAATTGAAACCAAATTTCTATTATTACCAGCTGGAGTGGTACTGAGTCCCACTCACACACCAGGAAAGTGCCAATTCAATCCAGACCTCTATTAATACCAGCTGGAGTGGAACTGAGTCCCACTCACACACCAGGAAAGTGCCAATTCAATCCAGACCTATATTAATACCAGCTGGAGTGGAACTGAGTCCCACTCACACACCAGCAAGAGTCAATTCAATCGAGACCTCTTAATAACAGCTGGAGTGGGACTGAGCCCCACTCACACACCAGGAAAGAGTCAATTCAAAACCGGCCTCTATTAATATCAGCTGGAGTGGAACTGAAGCCACTCACACATCGGGAAAGTGTCAATTTAATCCAGGCCTCTATTACTACCTGCTGGAGTGGAATTGAGTCCCACTCACACACCAGGAAAGAGTCAATTCAAACCAGGCCTCTATTAAGACCAGCTGGAGTTGTACTGAGCCCCACTCACATACCAGGGAAGAGCCTTTTCAATCCAGGCCTCCATTTATAGCGACTGGAGTGGGACTGAGCCCCACTCACACACCAGGAAAGTGTCAATTCAAACCAGGCCTCTATTAATACCAGCTGGTGAGGTACTGAGTCCCACTCACACACCAGGAAAGTGCCAATTGAAACCAAAATGCTATTATTCCCAGCTGGAGTGGTACTGAGTCTCGCTCACGTACCAGGAAAGAGTCAATTCAAACCAGGTTTCTCATGAAACCAGCTGGAGTGGTACTGAGTCTCACTGAAACACCAGGAAAGAGCGAATTCATTCCAAACCTCTGTTAACAGCAGCTGAAGTGGTACTGAGCCCCACTCACTCACCAGGAAGGAGCCAATTCAATCCAGGTTTCTATTAATGCCAGCTGGAGTGGAACTGAGTCCCACTCACACACAAGGAAAGAGCTTGTTCAATCCATGTCTCTATTAATAGCAGCTGGAGTGGAACTGAGTCCCACTCACACACCGGTAAGAGTGAATTTAAACCAGGCCTCTATTAATACCAGCTGGAGTGGAACTGAGTCCCACGCACACACCAGGAAGAGTCAATTCAATCCAGGTTTCTATTAATAGCGACTGGAGTGGGCCTGAGCCCCACTCACACACCAGGAAAGAGCCACTTCAATCCAGACCTCTATTAATACCAGCTGGAGTGGTACTGAGTCCCACTCACACACCAGGAAAAGAGACAATTCAATCCAGACCTCTATTAATACCAGCTGGAGTGGAACTGAGTCCCACACACACACCAGGAAAGTGCCAATTCAATCCAGACCTCTATTAATACGAGCTGGAGTGGAACTGAGTCCCACTCACACACCAGGAAAGTGCCAATTCAATCCAGACCTATATTAATACCAGCTGGAGTGGAACTGAGTCCCACTCACACACCAGCAAGAGTCAATTTAATCCAGGCCTCTATTACTACCTGCTGGAGTGGAACTGAGTCCCACTCACACACCAGGAAAGAGTCAATTCAAACCAGGCCTCTATTAATACCAGCTGGAGTGGTACTGAGCCCCACTCACACACCAGGGAAGAGCCTTTTCAATCCAGGCCTCCATTTATAGCGACTGGAGTGGGACTGAGCCCCGCTCACACACCAGGAAAGTGTCAATTCAAACCAGGCCTCTATTAATACCAGCTGGTGAGGTACTGAGTCCCACTCACAAACCAGGAAAGTGCCAATTGAAACCAAAATGCTATTATTCCCAGCTGGAGTGGTACTGAGTCTCACTCACGTACCAGGAAAGAGTCAATTCAAACCAGGTTTCTCTTGAAACCAGCTGGAGTGGTACTGAGTCTCACTGAAACACCAGGAAAGAGCGAATTCATTCCAAACCTCTGTTAACAGCAGCTGAAGTGGTACTGAGCCCCACTCACTCACCAGGAAGGAGCCAATTCAATCCAGGTTTCTATTAATGCCAGCTGGAGTGGAACTGAGTCCCACGCACACACAAGGAAAGAGCTTGTTCAATCCATGTCTCTATTAATAGCAGCTGGAGCGGAACTGAGTCCTTCTCACACACCGGATGGAGTCAATTCAAACCAGGCCTCTATTAATTTCAGCTGGAGTGGAACTGCGTCCCAGTCACACACCAGGAAAGAGTCAATTCAAACCAGGCCTCTATTAATACCAGCTGGAGTGGGACTGAGCCCCACTCACACACCAGGAAAGAGTCAATTCAAACCAGGCCTCTATTAATACCAGATGGAGAGGAACTGAGTCCCACTCATACACCAGGAATGTGCCAATTGAAACCAAATTTCTATTATTACCAGCTGGAGTGGTACTGAGTCCCACTCACACGTCAGGAAAGAGGCAATTCCATCCAGGTTTCTATTAATAGCGACTGGAGTGGGCCTGAGCCCCACTCACACACCAGGAAAGAGCCACTTCATTCAAGACCTCCATTAATACCAGCTGGAGTGGTACTGAGTCCCACTCACAAACCAGGAAAAGAGACAATTCAATCCAGACCTCTATTAATACCAGCTGGAGTGGAACTGAGTCCCACTCACACACCAGGAAAGTGCCAATTCAATCCAGACCTCTATTAATACGAGCTGGAGTGGAACTGAGTCCCGCTCACACACCAGGAAAGTGCCAATTCAATCCAGACCACTATTAATACCAGCTGGAGTGGAACTGAGTCCCACTCACACACCAGCAAGAGTCAATTCAAACCAGGCCTCTATTAATACCAGCTGGAGTGGTACTGAGCCCCACTCACACACCAGGGAAGAGCCTTTTCAATCCAGGCCTCCATTTATAGCGACTGGAGTGGGACTGAGCCCCACTCACACACCAGGAAAGTGTCAATTCAAACCCAGCCTCTATTAATACCAGCTGGTGAGGTACTGAGTCACACTCATACACCAGGAAAGTGCCAATTGAAACCAAAATGCTATTATTCCCAGCTGGAGTGGTACTGAGTCTCAGTCACGTACCAGGAAAGAGTCAATTCAAACCAGGTTTCTCTTGAAACCAGCTGGAGTGGTACTGAGTCTCACTGAAACACCAGGAAAGAGCGAATTCATTGCAAACCTCTGTTAACAGCAGCTGAAGTGGTACCGAGCCACACTCACTCATCAGGAAGGAGAAAATTCAATCCAGGTTTCTATTAATACCAGCTGGAGTGGAACTGAGTCCCACTCACACACAAGGAAAGAGCTAGTTCAATCCATGTCTCTATCAATAGCAGCTGGAGTGGAACTGAGTACCACTCACACACCGGAAAGAGTCAATTTAAACCAGGCCTCTATTAATACCAGCTGGAGTGGTACTGAGTCCCACTCACACACCAGGAAGGAGCCAATTCAATCCAGGCTTCTATTAACAGCAGCTGAAGTGGTACTGAGTCCCACTCACACACCAGGAAAGAGGCAATTCAATCCAGGCTTCTATTAATACCAGCCGGAGTGGGACTGAGTCCAACTCACACACCAGGAAAGAGCCAAATCAATCCAGACCTCGAATAATAGCAGCTGGTTTGGTACTGAGCCCCACTCACACACCAGGACAGAGACAATTCAATCCAGGCCTCTATTAAGACCGGCTGGAGTGGTACTGAGCCCCTCTCACACACCAGGATAGAGTCAATTCTAACCATGCCTCTATTAATACCAGCTGGAGTGGAACTGAGTCCCACTCACACACCAGGAATGTGCCAATTGAAACCAAATTTCTATTATTACCAGCTGGAGTGTTACTGAGTCCCACTCACACACCAGGGAAAAGCCATTTCAATCCAGGCCTCTATTAATAGCGACTGGATTGGGACTGAGCCCCACTCACGCACCAGGAAAGAGACAATTCAATCCAGGCTTCTATTAATACCAGCCGGAGTGGGACTGAGACCAACTCACACACCGGGAAAGAGCCAAATCAATCCAGACCTCGAATAATAGCAGCTGGAGTGGTACTGAGCCCCACTCACACACCAGGACAGAGCCAATTCAATCCAGGCCTCTATTAATACCGGCTGGTGAGGTACTGAGCCCCTCTCACCCACCAGGAAAGAGTCAATTCAAACCATGCCTCAATTAATACCAGCTGGAGTGGAACTGAGTCCCACTCACACACCAGGAAAGAGTCAATTCAAACCAGGCCTCTATTAATACCAGCCGGAGTGGGACTGAGTCCAACTCACACACCGGGAAAGAGCCAAATCAATCCAGACCTCGAATAATAGCAGCTGGAGTGGTACTGAGCCCCACTCACACACCAGGACAGAGCCAATTCAATCCAGGCCACTATTAATACCGGCTGGTGAGGTACTGAGCCCCTGTCACACACCAGGAATGTGCCAATTGAAACCAAATTTCTATTATTACCAGCTGGAGTGTTACTGAGTCCCACTCACGCCAGGAAAGAGGCAATCCAATCCAAGTTTCTATTAATACCAGCTGGAGTGTTACTTACCCCACTCACACACCAGGGAAGAGCCATTTCAATCCAGGCCTCTATTAATAGCGACTGGATTGGGACTGAGCCCCACTCACGCACCAGGAAAGAGTCAATTCAATCCAGACCTCTATTAATTCCAGCTGGAGTGGAACTGAGTCCTGCTCACACCCAGAAAGAGTCAATTTTAAGCCAGGCCTCTATTAATACCAGCTGGAGTGGAACTGAGTCTCACTCACACACCAGGAAAGATTCAATTCAAACCAGGCCGCCATTAAAACCAGCTGGCGTGGAACAGAGTCCCACTCACACACCAGGAAAGTGCCAATTCAATCCAGACTTCTATTAATACCTGCTGGAGTGGAACTGAGTCCCACTCACACACCAGAAAGAGTCAATTCAAACCAGGCCTCTTTTCATACCAGCTGAAGTGGAACTGAGTCCCACTCACACACCAGGAAAGATTCAATTCAAACCAGGCCTCTATTAATACCAGCTGGAGTGGAACGGAGTCCCACCCACACACCCAGAAAGAGTCAATTTAAACCAGGCCTCTATTAATATCAGCTGGAGTGGAACTGAGTCCCAGTCACACACCAGGAAAGTGCCAATTCAATCCAGACCTCCATTAATACCAGCTGGAGTGGAACTGAGTCCCACTCACACACCAGGAAAGAGTCAATTTAAACCAGGCCTCTTTTACTACCAGCTGGAGTGGAACTGAGTCCCACTCACACCCAGGAAAGAGTCAATTCAAACCAGGCCTCTATTAATACCAGCTGGAGTTGTACTGAGCCCCACTCACACACCAGGGAAGAGCCATTTCAATCCCGGCCTCCATTTATAGCGACTGGAGTGGGACTGAGCCCCACTCACACACCAGGAAAGAGTCAATTCAAACCAGGCCTCTATTAATACCAGCTGGTGAGGTACTGAGCCCCACTCACAGACCAGGGAAGAGCCATTTCAATCCAGGCCTCCATTTATAGCGACTGGAGTGGTACTGAGTCCCACTCGCACACCAGGAAAGTGCCAATTGAAACCAGGTTTCGCTTGAAACCAGCTGGAGTGGTACTGAGTCTCACAGAAACACCAGGAAAGAGCGAATTCATTCCTAACCTCTATTAACAGCAGCTGAAGTGGTACTGAGCCCCACTCACTCATCAGGAAGGAGACAATCCAGGTTTCTATTAATACCAGCTGGAGTGGTACAGTGTCCCACTCAACACCAGGAAAGAGGCAATTCAATCCAGGCTTCTATTAATACCAGCTGGAGTGGTACTGAGTCCCACTCACACACCTGCAAAGAGGCAATTCAATCCAGGCTTCTATTAATACCAGCTGGAGTGGGACTGAGTCCAACTCACACACCAGGAAAGTGCCAAATCAATTCAGACCTCGAATAATACCAGCTGGAGTGGTACTGAGCCCCACTCACGCAACAGGAAAGAGCCAATTCCAACCAGGCCTCTATTAATACCAGCTGGAGTGATACTGGGTCCCACTCACACACCAGGACAGAGACAATTCAATCCAGGCCTTTATTAATACCGGCTGGAGTGGTACTGAGCCCCACTCACACACCAGGAAAGAGTCAATTCAAACCATGCCTCATTTAATACTAGCTGGAGAGGAACTGAGTCCCACTCACACACTAGGAAAGAGTCAATTCAAACCAGGCCTCTATTTATAGCGACTGGAGTGGGACTGAGCCCCACTCACACACCAGGAAAGAGTCGATTCAAACCAGGCCTCTATTAATACCAGCTGGAGAGGTACTGAGTGCAACTCACACCCAGGAAAGTGTCAATTTAAACCAGGTTTCTCTTGAAACTAGCTGGAGTTGTACTGAGTCTCACTCACCCACCAGGAAAGAGCCAATTCAATCCAGATCTCTTTAAATACAAGCTGGAGTGGTGCTCAGTCCCACTCACACACCGGGAAAGAGACAATTGTAACCAGGCCTCTATTAATACCAGCTGGAGTGGTACTGAGTCCCACTTACACACCAGGAAAGAGACAATTGAAACCAGGCCTCTATTAATACCAGCTGGAGTTGTACTGAGTCTCACTCACACACCAGGAAAGAGTCAATTCAAACCAGGTTTCTCTTGAAACCAGCTGGAGTTGTACTGAGTCTCACTGAAACACCAGGAAAGAGCCATTTCAATCCAGGCCTCCATTAATAGCGACTGGAGTGGGACTGAGCACCACTCACACACCAGGAAAGAGTCAATTCAAACCAGGCCTGTATTAATACCAGCTGGAGTGGAACTGAGTCCCACTCACACAGCAGGAAAGTGCCAATTCAATCCAGACCTCTATTAATACCAGCTGGAGTGGAACTGCGTCCCAGTCACACACCAGAAAAGTGCCAATTCAAGCCAGACCTCTATTAATACCAGTTGGAGTGGAACGGAGTCCCACTCACATACCAGAAAGAGTGAATTTAAACCAGGCCTCTATTAAAACCAGCTGGAGTGGTACTGAGTCCCACTCACACACCAGAGAAGAGCCATTTCAATCCAGGCCTCTATTAATACCAGCTGGAGTGGTACTGAGTGCCACTCACACGCCAGGATAGAGGCAATTCAATCCAGGTCTCATTTAATACCAGCTGGAGTGGTACTGAGTCTCTCTGAAACACCAGGAAAGAGCCAAGTCATTCCAGACCTTCATTCACAGCAGCTGGAGTGGAACTGAGTCCCACTCACACACCAGGGAAGAGCAATTCCAGGCCTCTATTTATAGCGACTGGAGTGGTACTGAGCCCCACTCACTCACCAGGGAAGAGCAATTTCAATCCAGGCCTCTATTTATAGCGACTGGAGTGGTACTGAGCCCCACTCACTCACCAGGAAGGAGCCAATTCAATCCAGGATTCTATTAATACCAGCTGGAGTGGTCGTGAGTCTCACTCACACACCTGGAAAGAGCCAATTCATTCCATACCTCTATTAACAGCAGCTGAAGTGGTACTGAGCCCCACTCACTCACCAGGAAAGAGGCAATTCAATCGAGGCTTCTATTAATACCAGCTGGAGTGGTACTGAGTCCCACTTACACACCAGGAAAGAGACAATTGAAACCGGGCCTCTATTAATACCAGCTGGAGTGGTACAGAGCCCCAATCACACACCAGTAAAGAGCCAATTCAATCCAGGCACCTATTAATACCAGCTGGAGTGGTACTGAGTCCCACTTACACACAAGGAAAGAGACAATTGAAACCGGGCCTCTATTAATACCAGCTGGAGTGGTACTGAGTCCCGCTCACAACCAGGAAAGAGCCAATTCAATCCAGGCCTCCATTAAGACCAGCTGGAGTGGTACTGAGGCCCAATCACACACCAGGAAAGAGCCAATTCAATCCAGGCCCCTATTCATACCAGCTCGAGTGGCACGGAGTCGCACCCACACACCAGGAAAGAGCCAATTCAATCCAGGTCTCTATTAATACCAGCTGGATTGGTACTGAGTCCCACTCACACACCAGGAAAGAGCCAATTCAATCCAGACCTCTATTAATGCCTGCTGGAGTGGTACTGAGTCCCACTCACACACCAGGAAAGAGACAATTGAAACCAGGCCTCTATTAATACCAGCTGGAGTGGGACTGAGTCTCACTCACCCACCAGGAAAGAGCCAATTCAATCCAGGCCTCTATTAATACCAGCTGGAGTGGAATTAAATCCCACTCACACACAAGTACCAATTCAATGCAGACCTCTATTAATAACATTTGGAGTGGGACTGAATCCCACTCACACAGCAGAGAAGAGACAGTTAATTCCAGGACTCTATCAACACCGGGTGTACTGGCACTGTGTCCCACTCACACACCAGGAAAGGGACAGTTCGTTCCAAACATCTATAAATATAAGCTGGAGTGACATTGAGTCCCACTTACACACTTGAAAGAGCCAATTCATTCCAGGCCTCTATTAATACCAGCTGGAGTGGAATTAACTCCCACTCACACGCCATGAAAGAGCCAATTCAATCCAGACATCTATAATACCAGTTGAAGTGCGACTGAGTACCACTCACACAGCAGGAAAGGGACAGTTCATTCCAGGCCACTATTAATACCAGTAGGTGTGGTACTGAACCCCACACAAACACCGGGAAAGATCCAATTCAATCCAGGTCTCTATTAATACCAGCTGGAGTGATACTGAGTCCCACTCACACACCAGGAAAGAGCCAATTCAATCCAGAGCTCTATTAATACCAGCTGGAGTGTGACTGAGTCCCACTCACACACCAGGAAAGAGACAATTCAATGCAGGCCTCTTTTAATACCAGCAGGAGTGGCACTAAGCCCCAATCACTCACCAAAATAGAGCCAATTCAATCCAGGTCTCTATTAATAGCAGAAGAAGTGGACCTAAGCACCGCTCACACACCAGGAAGTGGCTAACTCAATCCAGGCCTCTATTAATAGCTGCTGGAGATGTACTGAGTCCCACACACACACCAGGAAAGTGCCGATTCAATCCAGGCTTCCATTAATACCAGCTGGAATGGTACTGAGCCCCACTCATACACCAGAAAGAGCCAATTCAATCCAGACCTCTATTAATACCAGCTGGAATGGTACTGAACCCCACTCACACGCCAGGAATGAGCCAATTCAATCCAGACCTCCATTAATACCAGCTGGAGTGGTATTGAGTCCCACTCACACACCAGAAAGAGCCAATTCCATCCAGACCTCTATTAATACCAGCTGGAATGGTACTGAGCCCCACTCACACAAGCACGGAGCCAATTCTATCCAGACCTCTATTAATGCCAGCTGGAGTGGTACTGAACCCCACATACAAACCAGGAAAGAGCCAATTCAATCCAGACATCTATTAATGCCAGCTGAAGTGGTACTGAGCCCCACTCACAAACCAGGAAAGAGCCAAGTCAATCCAGGCCTCTATTCATACCAGCTGGAGTGCTACTGAGCACCACTCACACACCAGGAAAGAGCCAATTCAATCCAGGCCTCTATTCATACCAGCTGGAGTGGTACTGAGTTCCACTCACACACCAGAAAGAGCCAATTCAATCCAGGCCTCTATTCATACCAGCTGGAGTGGTACTGAGTCCCACACACACACCAGTGAGAGCCAATTCAATCAGGCCTTTATTAATTCCAGCTGGTTTGGTACTGAGTCTCACTCACACACCAGGAAAGTGCCAATTCAATGCAGGCCTCTATTAATAACAATTGGAGTGGGACTGAATCCCACTCACACAGCAGAGAAGAGAGAGTTCATTCCAGGACTCTATTGACAATGGGCGTACTGGCACTGTGTCCCACTCACACACCAGGAAAGGGACAGTTCATTCCAAACATCTATAAATATCAGCTGGAGTGACATTGAGTCCCACTTACACACCAGAAAGAGCCAATTCAATCCAGACATCTATAATACCAGCTGAAGTGCGACTGAGTCCCACTCACACAGCAGGAAAGTGACAGTTCATTCCAGGCCTCTATTAATACCAGTAGGAGTGGTACTGAGCCCCAAACAAACACCGGGAAAGCTCCAATTCAATCCAGATCTCTATAAATAGCAGCTGGAGTGGTACTGAGTCCCACTCACACAGCAGACAATAGAGAGTTCATTCCAGGACTCTATTAACACCGGCTGTGCTGGCACTGAGTACCACACAAACACCAGTAAGAGCGAATTATGGCCAGGCTTCTATTAATACCAGCTGGAGTGGTACTGAGTCCCACTCACACACCGGGAAAGAGCCAATTCAATCCAGAGCTCTATTAATACTAGCTGGAGTGTGACTGAGTCCCACTCACACACCAGGAAAGAGACAATTCAATTCAGGCCTCTTTTAATACCAGCTGGATTGGTACTGAGTCCCAGTCACACACCAGAAAGTGCCAATTCAATCCAGTTCTCTTAATACCAGCTGGAGTGGTTCTGAGCCCCACTCACTCACCAAAATAGAGCCAATTCAATCCAGGTCTCCATTAATAGCAGAAGGAGTGGAACTAAGCCCCGCTCACACACCAGGAAGTGGCTAACTCAATCCAGGCCTCTATTAATAGCTGCTGGAGTGGTACTGAGCCCCACTCACCCACCAGGAAAGAGCAAATTCAATCCAGACCTCTATTGATACAGCTGGAGTGGTACTGAACGCCACTCACACACCAGGAATGAGCCAATTCTACCCAGACCACTATTAATACCAGCTGGAGTGGTACTGAGTATAACTCACACACCAGGAAAGAGCCAATTCAATCCAGACATGTGGCAAAGGA